>NC_142932.1:121151244-121161244 GCF_046866305.1 Octopus bimaculoides | reverse complement strand
TATATATATATATATATATATGTATGTATGTATGTATGTATGTATGTATGTATGTATGTATTATGTATGTAATATAATATAATATAATATAATATAAATGAATAACAAAAATGTACAGGTGTCAATTCATTACACCCGTTTCAAGCCGACTCCTCTACTTGATTAATGAAAACATTACATCATTTGAAAGAAACCGTTCTCGCCAGATGACCGCATAGACTTCAAACATAAAATACATAACCATTTCCTTAACATATTCATATATAATGGAACTCAAAATATTCACATTGTTTCTTTCGTCATATCTGTGGCAGAGTGAGTTTAGAAAATAACGCATACCTTGTTAAGTCTACGTGGGTCGGGATTAAAAGAGTACAGACCTAGTTACTTATATTTAAAAGACTTTACGTAGAATGTAGTCTTCAACCATTTAGAATCAAATCCCTTTGGTGTTGTCAACTGTATTCTAGTTAATGGTGATAAAACAATTAATGCCAGACAATTTGCTAGTCTCTCAATGTACTGGAACCATATATCTAGCTTTATCTACACAAAAGGGTAAGTCGCAGGGTTAGCAGTAAGAGAATGCCTAGTGGGGAAGAGGTGATAAATGAAGTAGAGAAGGATAGGGGTGGTCAATACTTATTTTGATTATCATATCTAAGGGGAATATAATGAAAAATCAAAAGGGATAAGTAACATAAACTTTAGGGGTGGAATTTAGAATTGAAGGATACAGAAGGTAGTGAAATATAACTTAGCAAATTTATAATATTGAATTGAGAAAATTTATATCAACACATAGAATAAGGATAGAAATTAAATTTAAGAACTTATAATGGGATACTTTAATATTTAAGAAAAACTATTAAGACTTTTCCTAAACTTAGATCATGATAATGATATTCTATAATGAATGTACGATGGAATTAAATTATTATATGAATAGAAATACATGGTATATTTTAAACTAATATAAGAACTATTCTCTTCATTACGGGTGAATAAAAATAAGATATCGTAAAAGATGGTATCCAATATACGGGGTAATTGAATTAGAGGTATACTAAATGTATAAGGGTGGAGGCGCGTGGCTTAGTGGTTAGGGTGTCAGCATCATGATCGTAAGATTGTAGTTTCGATTCCTGGACCGGGCGACGCGTTGTGTTCTTGAGCAAAACACTTCATTGCACGTTGCTCCAGTTCACTCAGCTGGCAAAAATGAGTAATGCTGCGATGGACTGGCGTTCTGTCCAGCTGGGGAACACATACGCCATTGAAACCGGGAAACCGGGCCCATGAGGAGAAGTTCGAGACTTAGCAACCCATTGTAAAATTTGTTATACTAACAACAGGGGAAGATAATCCTAATACTGAAGCAGTAAATATATATAATATAATTATTGAAAGTTTATAGATTAAAGGGGTTATGTGTTATTAGAAAGCATGCACGAACCACAGTGCTCTCTCTTCCTAGCGTGCAGCTTCCTGTCTCGGACACGTGAGCATGCTCACAACAGCCAAAACACCGCGTCGCTGGAACTGTGAAGCGCACACATCTATACAAGGATTTTTAAAGAAAAAAGGACTCTATATTGAATGTTATCGATAATATCAAGTGGAAATAGGGGGTACTTCAGTTCCGCAGTTCCTATACACGAGCCTCCACTGGTTAATATACAACTGAGAATCCCAAATTTATTATTTTGCGTGCGTGGACTCCGGTTGAGAACCACTGTTCTGCATGGTTATTAGAGTTGCTAGAAATAGCAGCCAAAATTACTTCGAATCACACTAAACCGCTTTAAAATTTGATAAAGTAAAACTAGTTAAAGTTTTACATTGGATAATAAAAAATTGTGGATGCGCAAACAGTTTAATCAGAGCCCTCGCTGGAGCTATTTAAACTTCGTTGTTTGTATTTTCAGAGCTTCATTGTTGAGATTATTGGAGTTCTGGTGCTATAAGAGCTCTATTTTTTGTGTTGCTGGCGCTCCCTCATTGGGGCTCGTGGAACTCCCTCAGGAATACATGACAAGCTGCTTCTACAACATCAAAAGCAAAATTATTTTCGCCATGTTAATTACTTTAGTCAACGCAAAACTTTCATCTTTATTCTTCTCTACCTCCTTGTATACAACATATTGCTTTCAAATGTTGGCACAAGGCCAGCAATTTCGAGAGAGCAAGTAGGTCGATTACATCAGCCCAGCGTTCTACAGGTACTTATTTTATCGACTGCGTTGGGATCAAGATCAAAGTCGACCTCGGCGGAATATGAACCCTTCCGTAACATGCGCGCGCAGACAGTGAACCCTTCCGTAACAGTGAACCCTTCCGTAACATGCGCGCGCAGACACACACGCACGAACGAAATTTTTATCAAATCACATTCTCGAAAACTATATGCAGAATTCACGATATAGCGCAGTTCTGGGTACAGTATGCAAATAAACAAATAAATATGGGTTGGTCACGGCCGAGATTTCTGCCGAGCAATAGAGAGTCAACACATGATTACGAACGGCCATACTGACCGATCAACAACGAACGTGAGAATAGTTCGAAGCCGACGATTTGGCACAAAACATACAATAAAGTAATCGCATAGCTAAGTGCACACTGGCATAATATTCTCACTGTCTCACACACACACACACACACACACACACACACACACACACACACACATACCACACACATATACACTCACGAGTATATACACATACATACAACTCACGCACATATGCACCAACAATTACACAAACACACATATACGCAATTACACACAATCACACACAAACACGACACATATACATACATACACACACATATACGCACACACACACATATACACATACACTTGCATATATACACACACACAAACACACACACACACACACACCCACAAACACACACACACACACACACACAAGACGAAACACACAAACCTTACTTAAGACATTGAGAAGCTCACAATAAAAACGTAGCGCAGTAGAAACCGGAAATGTCGCCATTATTCTTTGAAGTCCTTCAATCCCTACAATAATGAGTTTGTAGACCGGAAGAAGAGCGTGAAGAAAGAACACAATAGTAACAACCAGCACACAAACGACGCGTCGCTGAGAAAGCATCTAAGCGGTTACGTAACATGCTAGAAATAGCAGGCAAACCTTTGTAAGTCTTGTCCAAGAGGCTTTGAAAAAGAACACATTAAATAACGTAGCCCGGAAATTCCAAAACCCCCTGCGATAAGTGAAAATCCGCGTCGCAGGAACATTACTGCTCTGTATATTTTGGGGGATTATTTTCATAATTTGTATAAATTTATTTTATTATAAATGTAAAACAACTCTATGGACGAATCGATTAAACTTACATAATAAACCGCGATATGCCGAGATATTACTGAATTCTTTCGTATATTTCAATCATTTGACTGCGGCTATTCTGGAGCACCGTCTTTAGTAGAACAAATCGACCCCAGAACTTATTCTTTGTGAGCCTACTATCTACTCTATCGGTTCCTTTTTGCCGAACCGCTATGTTATGGGGGCGTATATATGTTTATGTATATATGTATGATTGTTCAGTTTTATTTCAAGAGTTCTTGCCAATAGAGAAAGAGCCGGTTTCTAACCCAGATTCAAGGCTCCTTCATTGAAATTTCAACATCAGCAATATGGTAATTTTTTTTTTATGTATGTATGTCATTATTCAGTTTATTTCAAGATTTCTTGCCAATAGAGAAAGAACCGGTTTCTAACCTAAGCTTCTTCATTGGAATTTCAACATCAACAACAGGGTATCTTTTTATGTGTGTATCTATGTATGTATGTATGTATGCATGCATGCATGTATGTATGTATGTGCAGATTTGTATGTTTTATGTATGTATTCTCATGCAATGAAAGCAACTTCATCGAAAGACAAAATTGTTGCATACCTTTCCTGGCCTCGCTCTAAGGAGTAGTGTTTAAACCTTTCCCTGTAGCTGGTCTGTTGCACTGAGGCAATATTCTTCGTGTACAAACATTGGATTGCTTCATGTTCCGCCGTTAGTTTTCCATTATGTGGTGACCGTAATTGGGAGTAATAATCAGAGAACTCACTGGCAGAGACGTTAGCACGCCGGGCGAAAAGCTTAGCGGTATTTCGTCTGTCTTTATGCTCTGAGTTCAAATTCCGTTGAGGTCGACTTTGTCTTTCATCCTTTCGGGGTCGATAAATTAAGTATTGAGGTCTGTGTAATTGACTGGCCCTTGCCCCCAAAATTTCGGGCCTGGTGCCTAGAGCAGAAAAGAATATTTATTATTCCCCATGATAACGTACCCAAATTTCCCGACTGGCAAAGTCATCCCGTTAGAAACTAAAGACAACTGCAGACAAAACACTCCAACAGCACCATTCTGCAGAAACAATCTATCAACAAGACATATCACAAGAACAGCCAGAACAGCCGGAACAAAAATAGGAACATTAGCCAACATGTATTACGAAATATACAGCAAAAGATTATCATCGTCATCATAGTCGCCATCATCGTCATCACAACCATCATCATCACTATCTTCATCATCATCATCATCATTCTACTTCCACTTCCCATTTTTGGCATCTACATCGACAGCTGTAACAAATCCCGCACAAAATTGCATGAAATGCTATAATGAATTCTCTTATCCTACATCAAACAGATTCTTTTATTAAATATTTTTCTGGATATTTACCATCAAATATCACACCCAAACAAAACAAAAAACTATAACTAAAAATTCTTTTTTTTTTTTACTCAAATACCAAAAGGACAATGCCAAATTCTTTTAAAAAGCTCCAAATCTGAACAAATGAGAACTATGCACCAACTACAAATAGTAACGGAAAGAATTATTACATTAATCAACGAACGAGTTTTAAAATCGATAAAATTATTGTTGGCAATCCGTCGCTAACGACGTCGAGGGTTCCAGCTGATCCGATCAACGGAACAGCCTGCTCGTGAAATTAACGTGCAAGTGGCTGAGCACTCCACAGACACGTGTACCCTTAACGTAGTTCTCGAAGAGATTCAGCGTGACACAGTGTGACAAGGCTGACCCTTTGAATTACAGGCACAACAGAAACAGGAAGTAAGAGAAAGTTGTGGTGAAAGAGTAAAGTAGGGTTCGCCACCATCCCCTGCCGGAGCCTGGTGGAGCTTTAGGTGTTTTCGCTCAATAAACACTCACAACGCCCAGTCTGGGAATCGAAACCGCAATCCTATGACCGCGAGTCCGCTGCCCTAACTACTGGGCCATTGCGCTTCCACTGATAAAAGCATAACACTTCATTAACAAAACCCGACTCGAATTTGCAGTTCACAAATGCGTCTTTTTTTTTTTTTTTTTTTTTTTTTTTTTTACTATGAACATTAGGGCGGTTAGCTGGTAGAATCGTTAGCACACAGAGCAAAATACTTAGCCGCATTTTTGTCTGTTCTGAGTTCAAATTCCGTCGAGATCGATTTTGCCTTTCGTCCTTTCTGGATCGATAAAATAAATAAATACCAGTTGAACACTGGGGTCGATGTAATCGACTTACCCATTCTCCCGAAATTGCTGGCCTTGTGCTAAAATTTGAAACCATTTCCTATAAAGCCTCGTCCTTAATAATATCAAGTCTTTTTCAAAGTCGCAACATATACGGAAACCTCTACATTAAACCACAAACATAAAAAGAATACACAGGCGTAGGAGTGGTTGTGTGGTAAGTACCTTGCTTACGAACCACATAGTTCGGGGTTCAGTCCTACTGCGCGGCACCTTGGACAAATGTCTTCTACTATAACCTCGGGCCGACCGAAGCCTTGTGAGTCGATTTCGTAGACGGAAACTGAAAGCCCGTCGTATATATGTATATATATATATGTGTGTGGGGGGTGTATGCTTGTGTGTTTCTGTTTGTCCCCCCAACATCGCTTGACAACCGATGCTGGTGTGTTTACGTCTCCGTAACTTAGCGGTTCAGTAAAAGGGACGATAGAATAAGTACTAAGCTTACAAAGAATAAGTCCTGGGGTCGATTTGTTCGACTAAAGGTAGTGCTCCGGCATGGCGAAAGTCAAATGACTGAAACAAGTAAAAGAGCGGTTCTGGTTTCGGTCCTACTTCGTAGCACCTTGGGCAAAGTATCTCCTACTACAGACTCGACCTACCAAAGTCTTGTAAGTGGATTTCTAGACGGAAACTGAAAGTAGCCCGTCGTTTGTGTGTGCGCGCACGCGTGCATGTGTGTGTGTGTGTGTGTTTGTGTCTGTGTTTGCCCCACCACCACCACCGCTTAATAACTGGTATTGGTGTGCTTACGTTCTCGTAATTTAGCGACTCGGCAAAAGATACCGATAGAATAAGTACCAGGTTTTAAAAACCAAGCACTGCAGCCGAATCGTTCGACTAAAATTCTTCAAAGCGTTGCCCCAGCAGGGCCGCAGTTCAATGACTGAAATAAGTAAAAGATAAAAGATAAAAGAATTGTTTAAGTAACAGCCCGCAACAACAACAACAGCAACAACAACAAGGCCGCACCATTTTAAGTACGAATGACACGACCACCTGTTGTCTATTTATACATAAAATATCTGACACCTCTTTAAGAAAACACATAAAACATTGGTGAGTGAATTGTCTCTTAGGTCGCCAAGAAATTGTATAATAAAATAACCTTTCCAAGAAGCGTAATTTCCAGTAAGATGTACAGCAATGATACATTTTATCACCTAATCTTTTTAACTTATACCACCTACTAACGCTTCAGAATATGTATACTGTCCCATAGGTAGAATTATTGCCCTACATACAGATTGAACAACTGCTTCGATCTTAGGTGAAGCTTCTAGAAACTTGCTCCAAACAAACAGGCTGAAATGTTCACCTTCTGAACACGCCATTTCTGTTCTGACCAGCAAACAAAACATATAGGTACACTGTGGCATAATTTCTTTTACTCAACAGGCCCTGCTCTGTTTAACATTGTCCCGAAACCGATAAAAGAGGTAAAGCATCCTATCAGCTTTAAACGGAGTCTAGACAGATTTCTTCAAGGAATACTAGACAAGCCACCCATACCTGGATACAACTCACTCAATAAGAACTCACTACATGAATGGACCATAAGCAAAACTTGACTGTAAAAAGGATTTAGATAATCCTATCAGGTGGTGCTATTAAGTTAGACATGGCCTGGACCAATCTTTAGTCGAAACATATCTAGGTTTTATCTAAGTTTTAACATTTATAACAGCCGTAACTAATGTGGGTGTTTAAGAGAATGCTACGAGTCTCTTACAAGGATCCTCTGACAAATGAATGGGTGTTATTACATCAAGTAGGTGGAAAGCGACGACTCCTGGACATTGTGAAGAACTAAAGCTCTTTTATCTATTAAAGCCATATAAAAATACAAAGGCAGAGGTCTGGCAAACATTGTCAGGGAAGGAAGAGTAGGGGGTAGGAGGTCAAGAGGCAAGCAAAGAACACATTGGATGGAAAGGGTGACAAGGGAAGCTGCTAAACTGGAGCTTAATCGGGAAGATTTTCGTTGTAGCGCCATCGTCACCAATATGCTGCTAGCATACAATACACGACGACGACAACGACAACGAACTAGCCATCTCAACAATACTCCAGAGGGAGAGGAGCCATCAGTGATTTGTTTTTTCCTCCAGTTTTGCCTAAGCACCCAACATCTTGTTATAAAATAACACAATAAACCATTACAAATTATAAATTATTTTTTAAAATGTTCTTTGCAAAGACGTTGCGTAATTTGAAATCTCCGGTTTGAAACACAGATGTGTCATTCATACGGTATTTCGTCTGCCTCTACGTTCTGAGTTCAAATTCCGCTGAGGTCGACTTTGCCTTTCATCCTTTCGGGGTCAATAAATTAAGTACCAGTTGCGTACCTGGGTCGATGTAATCGACTTAATTTCTTTGTCTGTCCTTGTTTGTCTCTTCTATGTTTAGCCCCTTGTGGGCAATAAAGAAATAAGAAACGTTAGCACGCCGGACGAAATGCTTAGCGGTATTTCGTCTGTCTTTACGTTCTGAGTTCAATTTCCGCCGAGATCAACTTTGCCTTTCATCTTATCGGGGTCGATACATCAAGTACCAGTTGCGTACTGGAGTCGATCTAATCCACTGGTCCCCATCCCCCAAAATTTCAGGCCTTGTGCCTAGAGTAGAAAAGTTTCTCTAAATGGCTATCACTAGAGTATCATCGAGACGCACAACACATCTTAGGTTTTCAGAAAATACAGATAATACAAGAGATGACATATTAGCAACAAAACTATATTCTCTCGACTTCTAAACGACTCAGACCACATATATGCCTTACGAAATCAACTACAATAAATCTTCTCGAAACAATGCCAAATGCTCCAAGACAACGAACGATCCACGAGAATCACATCGCAAACAATCTTTGAATTGTCTCCTAACCATCTAGCAATTGCTATTACTCATACTCGACTCCATCCGTCACGAATGGTCATGGGTGGACCTAAGAGGTTCCCCTCCGGGGTACAAGTCTGGACGGAAAGTCACCTCACCGGCGAACGCTCAACCCAGGGTTGTTTTTATGGAAGACCAGCAGTCGCCCATCCATACCAACTTCCCTTCTCCACGCCACCGATGTTATTCCAAGGGAAAGGCAAAGGGGCCGATGCAGTTTGGCATCAGAGGCGACGCAACTCATTTCTACAGCTGAGTGAACTGGAGCAACGTGAAATAAATTGTCTTACTCAAGAACACTACACGCAGCCCGGTCCAGAAATCGAACTCACAACCTCACGATCGTAAGTTCGACGCTGTAACCACTGAGCCAAGCGCCTTCACATTATTATTATAACATACTCTTAGATAAGAAAGACTAAAAATCCGGCTCCGAAACGACAGATTCAATGTAGTTCCTGTCAAATCTCTTTCTGAAACAGGTCTCCTTTTTACCAGAACCATCCAAGAGTATTGGATAGAATCAACCTTGGTGGAATTTGAACTCTGAACGTAAAGACAGGCGACAAACTGCGAAGCATTTCGTCCGACGTGCTAACGTTTCTGCCAGCTCGCAATAAATCAAAACTACACACAAACATCCTTAGAGCATTTAAAATCAGTGGGTCCCAAACTTTTTCGGGCTGCCTCCCCACTTGACACCCAGTCGACATATCTAGTGCCCCCACCCCAACTAACCGTCACAAACAGACCTCTTTCTGAAGCAAATTCAAAGCAACTGTATTTAACGAACAAAGCTTAACCTTATTTGGTTGTTTTTGCATGAATCACTACCCCGTTATCGCCCTACTTTTCTTCAACGCCACCTTGGAACTTTCCACCCGCACCCCACCCCCAGGGAGGAGCAATATCGCCCACTTTGGGAAGCATTGATTTACATGACACACATTCGACCAACAGAAACAGCAACAAAACTGTTGCACTAGTAAAACAATATGCCAATCCCATCTCATGTCTAAAGGATTCCTTAACAATCCACAATATGCTTCAAATCACACAATACACAACACTGCTTATCCTCTAAGGTTTACTTACACGCATCCCACTCAAAGTCCACCTACACAGCAAAGCGAAATTACTAAAAATAAAACTACCACATAAACAGGATACAGTTTGTTAATGTAGCAAATTTTAGTCATGGCAACCTTCTACAATGAAGGAAAAATTATATCCGAACCAATGTGTTAATGTAACAAATTTTAGACATTACAGCCTTCTACAATGAAGGAAAAATTATATCCGAACCAATGTGTTAATGTAGCAAATTTTAGACATGACAGCCTTTCACACAAAAGGAAAAGTTACCCTACATCCACCACATTTGTTAATGCAACAAATTTTAATCATGTTCACCATTCTGATTTTTATCAAGTAAAGTTAAATAATTAGATACAGCCCTAAGAATGAAGACAATATTGTCACATAGTTAATGTGTCTTGTTCAAGAGC
>NC_142932.1:121138744-121141244 GCF_046866305.1 Octopus bimaculoides | reverse complement strand
GTTGTTTAATGAAAATAGGAAAAAACAATAAAAGTTCGTAAGTCGTTGTTAAGCCGAAGAGATGCTCTGATCAAGCGAAGCAAACAAACCGATGTCCAAAGATGTTCCAGTGATGAATATGGTAATCTTCAAGTTTAGGGGGATAAAAAAATAAATAAAAATATACAAGGGAAGTAACTGAACGTCTTACCAGTATTCTCCGTACATCTCTGTTTATAAATAAATCACACACGTGATTTGATTGACGCTAGGGTTAGGGTTAGGGTTAGGGTGTGATTTATTTATAAACAGCTAGAAGAAAACGGATAATACTGGTAAGTCGTTCAGTTATTTCCCTTGAATATTTTTATTTATTTTTTATCCCCTAAACTTGAAGATTACCGATGAACATGCCATTGTTTAGTACATTTATTAGTATCGTTGTCCGGTGTTTGTCCTTTCCTTTTTTTTTGTAAGGCGATAAGGTAATGATCTGAAGGAGATGTGACTGTTATTTCTAGCATGGCGAGCGACTGGTAAGTGCGTTACAAATTTACTCGGCCTGAGTAAAA
Organism: Octopus bimaculoides; assembly: GCF_046866305.1. Lineage (NCBI taxonomy): Eukaryota > Metazoa > Mollusca > Cephalopoda > Octopoda > Octopodidae > Octopus > Octopus bimaculoides. Next base: position 121,140,693 of record NC_142932.1, on the reverse strand, counting down.
GTTTGGGAATATTAAACTTCAATTGGCCGTATTTTTTCTTTTTTTTTTCTTGTTCTTTTGCTTCTCGTCTGTCAGTGATCTACCTACCTCTGTGTGTGTGTGTAGTTATATGGAGGGTGGGGCAACGTATGTGAGTGTTTCTGTACGCATGTATGTGTGTGTACATTATATATATATATATATATATATATATATATATATATATATATATATATATATATATATATATATACAGTGTACATTTAAACACATAAAAGGTATCCATCATAGGATTCCTTGCACGCTAGAAAGAACAGCTAAAATCCAAACCACTATTAGGGATAATATGTGTGTGTATGTCTGTGTATGTGTGTCTGTGTGTCTGTGTGTGTATGTAGGCATGTATAACTTAGATAACTTAGATATGTTTCGACCAAAGATTGGTCTAGGCCATGTCTAACTTAATAGCACCACCTGTACACTTGTATTAATCTATGTATGTATTGTGTGTATGTGTGTGTGTGTGTGTGTGTATGTATGCGTGTGTGTGTCTCTCTACTTATACATACATACATACATACATACATACGTATGTCATGCACTGTAGTATTTTTGTTTGGCCGTTACTGTGTATGTATGCATGCGTGTGTATGTATGTATACATGGTAGAGTTGATGTTTGTATGAAAACATGTCCCTTTATCTTATTTGCCCTTTTGTCTTCCCCCTCCCCTCTCTCTCTCTCTCCCTCTCCCTCTCTCTCTACTCTGCTCGCCTCTCTCTAATTCTCTTTTATCTCTTTCACATGTTTTCCTCTCATATCTCTTTCCAAAGAAAACTCCCCTCCTACTCTTTCTCTCACACACATACTATCGCTCGCTCTCTCCCCCTCTCTCTCTCTCTCTCTCCCTTTCTCACACGCTCTACCTACTTATCTATCTGTCTATCTATCTACGTATTTGTGTATATTTTTTTCTCTCTTTCTGATATATCTATTTTGCTTTTTCCTGCCTTTTTTTCTCCTATCTTTTGTTTTCTTTCTCCCCCTTTATAACCAGTCAGGTCAGTTTAGCGGATCGACTCGAACGAAGAAGAAATGTTTACAGTGCGGCCTTTGCACATAGTTTGTGCCTGTATGATTATCGGTGCTGTTGCTGTTTTGCAGCCAGAACAACTTCAATATTCCGGATACACCCTCAATGTCACGTCCACACTGATCGTACTGGGTTTGGTTTCGATTCTCGCTTTCGCCGTTTTGCCTCTCAACAGCGACTTGCCTGTTAGCAGTCACCAGAAAGCAGTCGTAATAACAGGTAAGACAAGCAAGTTTTACTTGTCAGTCGATCATATTTTGTTGTTGCTGCTACTGTTATCGGCAGATTTGGCATACCTACACAAGTGGGCTCCACCCCGAATTTGTTTCCTCATAGCTTACAGAAAAATGGATATTTTAAATAGGAAATTCTCTACAAACATGTTTCAAAAATGGTGTAGATTCCGATTATATCAGAATTTATAAGCGAAAAGGTTTCCCGAGGGTGGTTTCGGAAAATTCACACGAGCCGGTTTTGTTCCCTCGTAACTTCCAGGAAAATGGAAATTTTAATACAAATATATTTCAGATAATGTAGAGAACGATTATATCAGAAATTATGAAAAGATTTGTTTTATATAAATACTGGAAGACTTGTACACATAGGTACTGAAACACATCACACATGTCTACAAAATAAAACTTGAAATTCTGAAAGAAAAAAGTTAACCACCCCTTGGAAAATTTCTTTTTTTTTTCCACAAGAAATTCCCATATAATCGGAAGCATGTTTGTAGAAAATTTCATTAAAAAATATCCATTTTTCTACAAATTATGAGGAATCGAAGTCAGTGGGGGCACGCTTATGTAAGTATGCCGCTGATTTTACAGTTTTAAAAGTGGTTGATGGGGATTTGACTGTTATTTCTAGCAAACAG
>NC_142932.1:121108744-121133744 GCF_046866305.1 Octopus bimaculoides | reverse complement strand
CAATTTATACTATAGCCTCAGGCCGACCAAAGCCTTGTGAATAGATTTGGTAGATGGAAACTGAAAGAAGCCCTTTTATATATATATGTATATATTTGTGTGTGTGTGTGTGTGTATTCATGTGCGTGTTTGTGTCTGTATATATATATATATGCATATATATGTATGCATACATATGTGTATGTATACATATATGCACGTATTCATATGTGTATGTATATATATGTATTTATACTTATCTATCTATCTATCTATATATATATATATATATATATATATATATATATACACATATATACACATATATATACATATATACACATTTATACATATATATATACATACATATACTACACTCTCTGAGTGGTTGGCGTTAGGAAGGGCATCCAGCTGTAGAAACTCTGCTAAATTAGATAGGAGCCTGGTGTTGCCATCCGGTTTCACCAGTCCTCAGTCAAATCGTGCAACCCATGCTAGCATGGAAAGCGGACGTTAAACGATGATGATGATATATATACATACACACACACACATATATAGTGGAGAAAATAGTAGTTCTCATGTTGACAGGTCCTCATAGACAGGTGAGATCGCTGTTATTAAATGTTACTCTGGAATCAAACCCTACAGATAAGGGGAGGTAAGGATTTGCAGGGTCTGATAGTTTAGAGAAGGATTGGGTACAGTAATTAGTGAGTAGCTGGGACAATGGACTCAACAAGGGTGACAAGAGAAAGAGAGTCAAGTGGATGAGAAATACCTGTGCTGAGTCCAGGTTAGAAATGGAGACTTTTACACCTGTGTGCCAAAGACTGGAGCATGTCTGTGAGTGATTTAACACTTGTGTCTTGGGTGATTCTTATTATCTATTTACGTATGAAACTAAATTTCATAGTTATCCCGTAATGATGTGAAATATCTACCCCCAAAAAATAGAATTGGTATTTTCTGCCAGTCACGTTGCCTCAATAAACTTCACATATCTCAGCAGAAAATAGTTTCGAACATGACATTTCTCAACAAGACAAAAATCTAAATAAACTAGGATTTAGTTGGTCATGATAACGAGCGTTCCAGGTGATCCGATAAATGAAACAACCTGCTTGTGAAATGCTTGATGAGCACACCATACACACGCATACCCTTAACCCTTTCTTTACTGTATTTATTTTGAGATGCTCTGTGTTTCTTTCAATTACTTTAAATATAACAAAGAAATTATTGGGTTGTCCAGAAAGTTTGTGCCGAATTATAGTAGCTTACCTTTCGACTTATTTGCCATGAAACCACCTCAATTCTGGGAAGAGGGTATTTTCAAGTTAAAGGAAAGATGGAGATGCATTGTGCAACAAAATGGTTCATATTTGGTTGATTAAAAATGTAATGGCAAGTATTTATTAACCTTTTTCTTTCCTTTAAAAATCGGCACGAACTTTCCGGACAACTCAATAGTAAAATAACTTAGTTATCATTCAGCTTGTGTTAGGAACATTAATTGTGACAAAGGTTTGGGGAAGATTTTAATTGAAAACTTATGAAAACAAGACATTTGTACTACAGAGCCAGTGGCGGTTTCAGCCGGGTTGGTAGCGAAAGGGTTAAGAATTGTTTCTCTAGTATATATTTTAACCCTTTTATGACCATGTTTCTGTGGAGATGCTCTGAGTTTCTTTCAATTAATTTTAAATATAACAAAGAACTTAATAAAATAACTTAGTTATCATTCAGCTTGTGTTAGGAACATAAATTGTGACTAATGTTTTGTGGAAGATTTTTATTCAAAACTTATGAAAACAAGACATTTGTACTACAGAGCCAGAGGTGGTTTCAGCTGGGTTGGTAACAAAAGGGTTAAGAATTGTTTCTCTATCACATTCTAACCCTTTTGTGACCATATTTCTGTTGAGATGTGTTTCTTTCAATTAATTTTAAATATAACAAAGAATTTAGTAAAATAGAGCCAGAGGCGGTTTCAGCCGGGTTGGTAACGAAAGGGTTAATGTAGTTCTCAAACACATAATGTGACAAAGCTGGGCCCTTTTGAATTACAAGGTACAATTCATTTTTGCCAGCTGAGTGGACAGGAGCAATATGAAATAAAGTGTCTTGCTCAAGGATAGCAAGTACCATTGGGAATTGAACTCATAACCATATGATCAACAGCTGAATACCCTTACCACTAAGCCACATCTGCTTTCAAAAGATAGATTGTGATACAAAACTGTTTTCCACAGTTAAGGGTAATGAAATTTCAAGAGGATCTACCTGATTTCTGCAGCAAAAAGATTAAGATGTGTGTGTGCGTGTGTGTGTGTGTAGCAGCAGTATTATTACAGAACATAAGAGAAATACTCCCTTATCATCATCATCATCATCGTCATCATTTAACGTCTGTTGTCCATGCTGGCATGGGTCGGATGGTTTGACCGGGCTGGCACGCTGGAAGACTGCACCAGATTCCAGTCTGATTTGGCGTGGTTTACTATGGTTGGGTACCCTTCCTAATGCCAACCACTCCGAGAGTGTAATTAGTGCTTTTATGTGCCACCAGCATGGGTGCCATTTGAGTAACACCAGGGTGCTTTTACGTGCCACTGGTATCTTCCATATATACATATATTATATTATATATTCCATATTCTATATCCCACATTAATTTTATAAGAATATAAATAAACATAAAAAACAGACAGAGTTGGAACTCTTTTAAATAATATATTCCTCTATACATGATCATACAAAACCACTTTTTTGTATATATTTTTTTATTTTATTTTGTATATTTATTTTTATTCACACACATATATAAATATATATATATATATATATATAAACATGATGATGATGATGTCTCTCTCTCTCTCTCTCTCTCTCTATATATATATATATATATATATATATATATATATATATATATATATATATATATATATATATATATATATATATATGCATATGTATGTGTGTTTCTATGTGTGTATTATAGGAGTGAGTGTGTTTTTCCCCCTCATCTTCACATGTGTTTGCTCATTATAAAACAATGTCTTTATTGTTCCTGTGGGCAGTGTCATTTACTTGTTGTCCACTTTGAAAGTATGCTTCGGTTTCATGACATGCATGATCTTTCTAATTAAAACGCCCTTTCAGAGTTATTTCGTTTCCACCTCTCTGCATAAGCATGACTGGACTGGACTGTTTAGTTGTTCGATAGACTGGAAAATTATTGTCTCACTCGGAAGCATGTGTGGATATGTGTCAGGAAGAATATCCAGCTGTAGAGTATTGTCCTAATGTACTCTAATCAGAAACAGGCAAGCATGTAAAGTAGACATTTAAATGATGATAATGACAGCCACATTTAAGATCATGATATGTGTGAGTGTGTGTATGTATGTGTGTGTGTGTGTGTGTGTGTGTATATATATATAAATATATATATATATGTATATATATATATATATGTATATATATATATATATATATATATATATATATATATATATATATATATATATATGTATGTATGTATGTATGTATGTATATATATATATATATATATATATATATATATATATATATAATAATACAAGGAATATATATACATGTATACACACATATATGTACATACTTACATCTACATGTGTATATATATGCATATCAGGGTACAGGACGTTAGAACAATAAACTACAGACAACGGAACGAACACATAGGAAAACGGAAAGCCACTTGGAATATCCCTTCATCAGCTGTCTCTATTCTATCTAGACGTTATACATATATATATATATTTATATATATATATGTATATATTTATATATATATATCATCATCATCATCATCATCATCGGTTGACGTCCGCTTACCATGCTAGCATGGGTTGGACGATTTGACTGAGGACTGGTGAGCCAGATGGCTACACCAGGCTCCAATCTGATTTGGCAGAGTTTCTACAGCTGGATGCCCTTCCTAACGCCAACCACTCCGAGAGTGTAGTGGGTGCTTTTACATGCCACCGGCACGAAGGCCAGTCAGGCGGTATTGGCAATGGCCATGCTCAAAATGGTGTATTTTACGTGCCACCTGCACAAGAGTCAATATATATATATACACACACACATATATATAGGTATGTGTACATATGTACAATGTGTAGACAATAGACTCCCTCAAACGGTAAGAGGATCATTAGAAGTAGTAAGATAGCTTCTGTTACTAGGCAACCAAGTTAGCGGTGGGGATGGAAGTTTTGAAAGTGTAGTTGCCAGAATGGGCTGAGCAAGATTCAGAGAGCATCTGCTTTTGTTTAGATAACTAAGGGTCTCTACCTTAGAGTGAAGGGCAGATTGTAGGATTCTTGTTATGGAAAGCTATGTTACATGGCTGCGAAACATGGACTTTTGGTACAGAGAACTTGTGAAGGCTTGAAAGAAATGAAGCTGACATGCTCCACTGGATGGGTAATGTCAGTGTGCATGCAAGACAGAGCATATGTGATTTAAGAAGAAAGCTGTGTATAAGAGGCAAGAGATGTTGTGAGCAGAAGAGCGGAGACTGTGCTGGTTTGGTCTTGTGATATGTATGGATGAGGACAGCTGCATAAAGAAGTGCTCAGCTCTAATCGTGCAAGGAACCTGTGGAAGAGGTAGACCCAGGAACATGTGGGATGAAGGGGTGGGAAAGGATCTTTGGACACTGGGATGATAAGGGACTGGGAGTTGTGGTGATTTGCTTTACTCGAGAAGATGCACCCAGCTAAATAAAATTGCTGTCATCCATGCATACATACAGGCTTGTCCTTTATAGGGGCAAGTGCCACATAAAATGCCATTGTGCCAGTGCTGTATGAATGCACCTATGCAGGTGGTACGTAAAAAGTACCCAGCATACTGTCTAAAGTGGTTGGTATTAGGAAGGGCATTCAGCTATAGAAACCATGCTACAATGCTCATTTGGAGGCTGGCAAGCTCCATGTTAAACTGTCCAACCCATACCAGATTAGAAAATGGGCATTACATGATGATGTTGGTAATGATAATGATGATGTACATACATGTATTACACAAAAATATGTATATATATATATATATATATATATATATATATATATATAATTACATATACATACATTTTCGCACATATATATATATATATATATATATATATATATATATATATATATATATATATGTGCGAAAACGTATGTATATGTAATTATATATATGCATACAACTAGATCTCTTAATACAGAGAAACAGTTGCATAATTATATGTGCAAGTATATATATATATATAAGTTCTCCACCAATAATGGTGCTTTCATACCGATGGGCTTGGTAAAAATTATTAATTATTAATTGATTTATTAATTAATAAATTGATAATCCTTTACCCTTTTAATTTATATATATATATATATATATATATATATATATGCAAGTATATATAATTATGCTGGCACAGGAGTAGCTGTGTGGTAAGTAGCTTGCTTGCCAATCACATGGTTGCAGGATCAGTCCCACTGCGTGGCACCTTGGGCAAGTGTCTTCTACTATAGCCTCGGGCTGACCAAAGCTTTGTGAGTGGATTTGGTAGATTGAAACTGAAAGAAGCCGATCGTATATATGTGTACATATATATGTGTGTGTGTGTGTGTGTGTGTGTATGTGTGTTCCCCCACCGTCACTAGACAACCAATGTTGGTGTGTTTTCATCCCTGTAACTTAGCAGTTCCTCAAAAGAGACCGATGGAATAAGTACTAGGCTTACAGAGAATAAGTCCCGGGGTCGATTTGTTTGTGTTAAAAGGCAGCGCTCCAGCAAGGTCGCAGTCTGAAACAAATAAAAGAATAAAAAGAATATATATATTTATACATATATATATAGATGAGTGTTGTAGTTTGCTTGAAGCATTGTGTATTGTTTGTGAAATATAACATGTTTTGAATGGCACAACAATGCAGAGTGGATTATAATAATACCAACTGTTATAATTCAATTATAGTTGTGGCAGTATTTGGTACAAAGCCACAGGAATTTAAGTTTGAGGCAGTTCTTCTCTTGGTCAACATAATGGTGGTAGCATTGTCAATAGCTGCAGTTGTTCCTCGGTGTGTAATTTTTGTGGTTGACGTGATGCTGGATATTATCTCAGAGAATTTGCATATGAGCTCATGGAGTTGGTGGTGTAGATAGTGTGTGACTTTTCTGATCACGAACGTATGTGTGTATTTCAGTGATCGTCGAAGGGTAAGGCTGCGGAAGTAAGTGGATAAATGTATGTTCCTGATGGTGCTGGGAATTATGCTGTTTTTTAAGCAGCATTTAAGAAAGTGAAATCGAAATGGAGTTAAATTCGACGACTGGCACCCATGCCAACGTCATCTCCTTCATTGGACACGGAACTCAGCTTGCGAAGACTTATTGGGGCAAGCGAAAGCGAAATCGGGATGGCACCTGTGCCCAGCGTCGCCTTTCTGGCACTTGTGTAAGGACTTTCAAGCGAGATGGTTGCCTGTGCCCCTGGACTGGCTCTTGTGCGGGTGGCACATAAAATACACCATTTTGAGGGTGGCCGTTGCCAGTATCGCCTGACTGACCTTTGTGCGGGTGACACGTAAAAGCACCTACTACACTCTCAGAGTGGTTGGCGTTAGGAAGGGCATCCAGCTGTAGAAACTCTGCCAAATCAGATTGGAGCCTGGTGTAGCCTTTGGGCTCCACCAGTCCTCAGTCAAATCGTCCAACCCATGCTAGCATGGAAAGCGGACGTTAAACGATGATGATGATGATGATGATATTTGGCATCTGATTTGATCACATTTTTCCAATAGCTTGATTAACTTCCTAGTGGTTGCGAACTCAGCCTGGCCTAGGCGTAGAGATAGGAGAGTATTGTAGTTCACTTGAAGCATTGTGTATTGTTTGTGAAATATAACATGTTTTGAATGGCACAACAATGCAGAGTGGACTATAATAACTGCTATAGTTTAATTATAGTTGTGGCGGTATTTGGTACAAAGCCACAGGAATTTAAGAATGTATGTATATGTAAGTGTATATATGTATACAACTAGATCTCGTAATACAGGGAAACAGCTGCAAAAGCAAGTACCTACACTCCTGGAGAACTCCATTGTGTGGAAACAATTGTAGTGATTAAAAAATAAATGTCCAACTCTACCCCGTCTTATTGACTCCAATCGGTTGTTAAGCAATGGTGGGGGTACAAATACAGACACAAACACACATTCACACACACACACACATATTATACGACGGGCTTCTTTCAGTTTCTGTCAACCAAATCCACTCAAGGCTTTGGTCAGCCCGAGGCTATAGTACAAGACACTTGCCCATGGTGCCACGCAGTGGGACTGAACCCAGAACCATGTGGTTGGTAAGCAAGCTACTTATCACAGAGCCACGCCTGCGCCTATATATATACGTAATGGTAAGATCCAAGGATCAAAGTGTAGGAAGTTAGTAAGCTTCGAGTAGTCTGTAGAAGGTGTAAAGAGCATCTTTCAGGAACCATAGTGGTTTATTGATGTAGAAGGTTTTAAATTTTTCCCATATCAAAGTTCAATATTCTGAAAAGCAGTTATTTTATAGCTTATGGTTAGCAGTTGGTGTTATTGTGCATGTGAATAAAAATCCAAAATTATTGAATGGAGTCGATAGAATTCAAGCTACATATGTTTCATAGCTAACAGAACTTCGTAAGTAGCTATTAGCAGAGCGAGGGGCATTCTGCTAGCTATTCGTCAGGCCAAAAGATACCTTAATCAAATGAAGTTTGCATCGTTCTGAAGGGATACGCACGTTGACTCGCAGGAGATTTGATTGAAAATGCATGGAGAAAATGCATAGAGAAAAAGAGGGAAAGCATCTTTGTGAAGAAATGATATACGAAAGTGGGATAATGTCTAAACGTGTTAAGGCTTATCAGTTCCAGTCAAGCCGTCTAACCCATGCCAGCATGGAATGTGGACGATGATGATGATGATGATGATGATGATGATGATGATGATGATATATATGTATATATATATATATATATATATATATATATATATATATATATATATATAAACATTCATACATTATATACCTATGTAAGTATTTATAAACATGTATATATATACATATAGATATATTTGCATATATATATATATATGTGTGTGTGTGTGTGTGTGTGTGTGTGTGTGTGTGTGTGTGTGTGTGTGTACATATTTGTATATATATATATGTACATATCTGTATATAAAATTATATATATACCATAACCATCATGATGATGACTTGTATTCACTCACACGCACGTGTGTGTGTGTGTGTGTATATATATATATATATATATATATATATATATACAGAGAAAGAGAGAGGGAGGAAAGAGAAAGAGAGAAACAAAGAAAAAGACACGTGTGTGTGAGGTGTGGCTGTGTCATAAGAAGTTTGCTTCCTAATCACATGGTTTCTGGTTGTCCCACTATGTGACACCCTGGCCAAGTGTCTTCTACTATAGCTTCGGGCCAACCTAAGACTTGTGAATGCATTTGGTAGACGGAAACTAAAAGAAGCCTGTCATATATATACATGTACGTACGTACTTACGTACGTAAGTGTGTGTGTATATGTGTCTTTGTGTCTGTGTTTCTCACTACAGAAACACGAAATTCTGTCCAAAGTGTTTTTATTGATCGACGGAATACAATAAACGGAAATCACGCAATATACCACTTAAAAAGAAGTATTTTCAGTACTTCTTAAGAGAAAACGTGAATTCTCTCGGCAATTTTTGTCAATAAATATGTTGTCTTACTTCCTTTCAGTATTTAGTATCGCTACACGACCTTAGTCACGTTTGCTCCATTTTGCATCGAAGAAATGCTTTCGTTTTTCCGAGGCCGTAGAATATGCAGGGGAGCAAACCTAAGGGCTGTCTCTGATGGCACACACTCTAGTTAAAAGTAAAAAAGGTTGGGGCGGAAACCTGGTACTCCGTCGGTTACGACGACGGGGGTTTCAGTTGAGCCGATCAACGGGACAGCCTGCTCCTGAAATTAACGTACAAGTGACTGAGCGCTCGACAGAAATATGTATCCTTAACATGGTTCTGAGGGCTGTTCAGTGTAACACGGAATGTGACGAGGCTGGTCCTTTGAAATACAAGTGCAACTCACTTTTACTAGTCGAGGTGCAATTTGATCCAGTGTTACTACTAGCTGACCTTGTACCGTCAAAAACTGAAGGCTAAATGTAGTATTTTATATATAAATAAGGTACATAATCACAGATACAAACATTCACATACTTCCCTTGTACAGGCACACACACACATACATATACTCACACAGAGTTAATTGCTGTTTGATTTTTCTATTCAGCGTTGAACGTTCACCATCCCATTTCCATTGCACACATACTCACACATTCACATACCTCCCTTTTACATACACACACATATACTCACACAGAATTGAAACGCTGATTTTTTTCACCTCTTCTTTCGTTATTCATCTATCACCCCTTCCTTTCTCATTCCTATGTTGTGACGGAGAAAAATAGAAGATATACGACGTGCTCTTTGCCACTTCCTTTCTCTCTATTACTTTCTGCTATTACTTTCTCTCATTCTCGCTCAGTCAGGGCTATTACTCTCACTACTCCTCCTTCACTGAATTACTATTTTCTCTCCTCTCCCATCACTTATACTACTCTTTCTCCTACTCTGTAATTTTGGACAAATATATATACACACAAATATATAAAAACACTACGCTCATTATTATATCAGGAGATGGAACATTTGCTTTCTTGAATGTGATTAGCGTGCCTTAAATGGTTTCTTTGGCAGTTATTCCTGTTGGTGATTGACATTTTATCGACGATATTGATATATTTTAAAACAGTTTTTTAACATCGTTTACCGTGCTATCTAAAGCAAATCTCAATTACACCAAACATTATGACAACAGGTACTGGACAACAATGTAGTGTCCACTGCGTATGTATATCAAAAGAATATCTTCGGACGAATGATGTACGAGGTCTGATCAAAATGTATCGGGACTGTTGTTATGGTAACGGAGCTAAAGTACGCAGAGTGAAGTAATTTGGTGCAGATTGACTTTAAACTCTGTCGCGCATGCATGCTGAGTTACAACGTTCTCGCTCGCTTCCGTTGTGTAAAGCAGCGCTTGGAAGTAAAGTGTGTAGAGTGTGGTCGTCTCTAAAGATTGGATTTCAGCTGCGCAGGATCTCTTTAATTCTGTTGAGGAAGACGAAAACTTTTTGAAAACGGTCATAACAGCTGACGAATTTTGGGTCTATGGCTATGACCTTGACACCAAGGTTCAGTTTTCTCAGTTGAAAATCCCCAACAAGATTTCAAGATGTTGAGGAAATCGAAGAGAATGCGAAGAGGCAGCTGCTTGCTATCCCAAAATACGGAGTTCCATTTCCAGAGACGCCGGATAAAGTGTGTAACTTCAGTAGGGGACTACTTCGAAGGGCATTAAATGCCAAATTGATATGTGTTTTAGTTTTCTTTTTATAGCACCAATCCCAGCACTTTCAGATCAGACCTCGTAAATGTTTCGAAAATTTGCTACGGTGAATATCGCAGTCATCGTTGAAGATGTTTTGTTGAGCTGTCAACAACAGAGATTCAGAAAATAATGTTCTGCTCTACTTACTGCTTATGTTCAGTATTTTATTGACGTAATCAGAATACAGTATCTTAGTGTTACGATGTTTGATATTTGTCAAGTCATACCTAAGTAAAGGATACAATTTAAAGCATTTACCATAAAGATTTTATAGACTACATTTATAACGATCACGTTTAACGATAATTTGCACCGAATAAAGCAGAACGTTATTACTCGTTGTTGAGATCACCCTTATTATCGTCGTTACAATGTAAAAAAAATATTATTATATAGTTTATTTGTTGTTCTGCTATCCATTATGAAGATAGCAAATCCATTGTGAAGATAGTAAATTCATGTGTGGGTAACTACTAGCGAGAGAGAGAGAGAGAGAGAGAGAGAGAGAGAGAGAGAGAGAGAGAGAGAGTGAGTCTAAGCAGATAGAAGGGCTGTGCTGCCCCTCGCCTAAAGGTACTTCCTCCATCGGCGCCAGAAGAAAGGAGAAAGGGGCTGCTCTTTGACCAATGGGATAGAACTGGCTTGAGGCTGCTTATTTGTATTCTTCCTCACCAAACTGGGTCAGGCTAAACAAATGAGGATTTTTTTCTGTGTCAGCTTTGCTCTAAGTATGACACGGAAAGGGTTAAGAAATCAATTTAACTCTCTTAAATTTCCTAATGCAACAGGCGAGAACAATAAGAAGAAAACCCATAGGAAAATGTAGATCCGGTTTCGAATCCCAGCTTGAAAATTTGAAAGTTATTCCTTACAGATTCATTACCAGATTTCCATACTTTATATTGTCAAAAATAGTTGATTCAGTGATATTGATTTAATGCGGCAACTAACGGAATAATGGAGATTCCTGGATCACATTCATTTCACAACCATTTTTGGTACGTGAAATATTCAAAGATTAGAGCAAGCCAAGTTCTGTTGAAGCTAATTTTTATTTTCTTTCTATTTATTTATTCACGTTATTCTAATCATTACGTTAAACAAAGCTGCATTTAGCGTTAGTTTGTTAAGTCGCCTAAGCTCTGGCAGAATCGTCAGCGCATCGGATTAAAATGCTAGTGACATTTCTGATGATTCTTCATGTTCTGAGTTCATAATCTGCCGAGGTCAACTTCGTCGTTCATCCAATCAGAGTCGACAAAACAAAGTGCTAAAGAAGAACTGGTCACAGTAATCAATTTGCCTTCTCATTTCAAATTCATTGGCCCTGGGCCAGACTTAGAAAAGATTATTCCCTCGCCTTATTTAAAGAATTTTTTTCTTTGAATAAGTTTCTTAAAGTAAGTACACGGCGTTATTTGCTAGTTTGGGGGATACTGACATAAACAGGAACGGTTTTAATGCGGTTTCCTTTCAGTCAGGGTCTATCTGCTTGCTACATTCTGCACATTTAATACATTGTTGATAAAACCGTGTGTGTGTGTGTGTTCTTTACCGCGAAGGTGCGTGACTTTGTGGTTGAGATAGTAGAGATGACCCGGAAGTTGTTCCTCTTCGATTGCTATCGCAAACAGCATTAGCTTTCTTCAGCCGAATACATGTCGTTGATTGGTTGAAATTACCTAAATACGACAACTTTAACACGAAATAACTTTTAAAACATGAAATTTTGTCAAAAACGTTCAGAGTAAACCGTGTTCTACGTGAGAAATTCCACAAGTATTCGAAGTTTCAAACTTTTTACTTGATAAAAAATTAATTAAAAAATCTGTGATTTAGATGGAATAGATCCGAGACAAGACTTAGGGAATGGAGAGGATAAGATCCGGGCTACATATGTTTCATAACGAGCAGAACCTCGGAAGTGGTAAATATCTCTGAAACTTGTTTTTTTTTTTATATATTTTACTACGGTTTGCTTGAAGCTAACTTTCTTCCTACACTTCGATCCTTGGATCTTATATATATATATATATATATATATATATATATATATATATATATATATATATATACACGATCACCCTAAATTTACACACACACGCATCCCCCCAAATTAATATGTGTGTGTGTGTGTGTGTGTGTGTGTGTGTGTGTGTGTGCGTGCGTGTGTGTCATCGATATAATCACGCTCTTTTATTTTCGTAACTTAAAAATGACTTTTCTGTTTTTCAGAAAAACAGGCGTGTTTATGTTTTAACCTGATATGATAAGTGATGCATAACTGTTCGGATGATTAATGGCGTATGTGAAAGATACGACACACCTTAAAATGAAACATACACACACATAGCCAAATGTGTGTGTGTGTGTGTGTGTGTGTGTGTGTGCTTCATATTAAGTAATGTTAAGCTGTGCTGTTTATTGTATTTTCAAACCTTGGCCAATTTCGTAAGAAAAGAAATGAGGTGGTATATTTATAATCTTCCGCATAGTAATACTTCAAACTGCTCAACATTTGAGTAAAGAGATTGTTTAAATAATGTAGCCACGTCGTGTTACTATGTACAATTGTGTCTCTTCGATGTGCAAAAATATGACAGCATACTTACAATAGTGTACGCCATCTCTGGATTTGTTTTCTTGTAACTTGCAATTAAATAGATATTTTTTTAAAGAAATTTTCTACAAATAATACCCAGATAGTGTAGATGATGATTAAATCCGAATTTCACGTGCAAAAGAATTGTTGAGCGCATACACGTAGTTACTAATGCCCACTGCGCATATCTGCAAAATGAAAATTGAAAATTTTGATAAAACTGTATGATGTGTGTCAGTATGTATGCCTGTGCTCCCACAATTTCTGGGGGGGGGGGGTTTAACGTTAAATTCTAATATAATCATGATCCGCATGAACGACGTGATTACATTATTTAAACAATCTCTTTACTCAAATGTTAAGCAGTTTGAAGTATTACTTCACGGAAGATTATAAATATACTGCCTCATTTCTTTTCTTACGAAATTTGCCAAGGTTTGAAAATATGCATATGATTGTATTACAAAAACAAAACGGTTCTGACAAACAGCGCGTTTGCAGAACATAACACTTGTACGCCCAACTCTAGAAAAAGCGCAACCGTAAAGTCCTCTAGTTTGACGCCCCACTCCACTCACATTCTCACTGAACGGGTCAAGTAGTAAGGTCGTTCCTTAGATTAGTTGATAAGCATTTTACATTTGATCATAAGTATAGGAAAACATTCAAGAAACATTACTGAGCTATGCGCCTACGATACACAACAAGTTAGTGAAGATCTTAAGACCCCAAATTCGGACACGATATTTCTGTAGGACTTACAGTGGATGCCTAGTGAATGGTCAGTGTTCTATGAAGCAGAAACGGTGTCGTCTAAATAGAACGGAGCGACATGAAAAAAATAATAATTAGAAATACGTCGGTGCAACAAAGAGCACTTTTAAGACAAGATTGAATGATCACGTTAAGGACTGGATGTGAATGTGGTTTTATGGGGCAGGGTGCTAGGAGAGGAGGAGGGAGAGAGAGAATGGATTATTTGATCGAAATTTTACATAGGTAAAAGCATAAATAGCATTTTCTAAATAAAATCTTTATTTTTGTCAGTCAGCAATAAACAACCAATACAAATCAGACGATATAAAAATTAATATTTACTCAGCATATTTGCCAACAGACATGTTAACCTACTTTTGCTATTGCCAAACTGTTTAATGGAGTTTGATCCGTTATTCACATTAGATATCTTTTATCTTTTACTTCTTGCAGTCATTAGACTGCGACCATGTTTGAGCACTGCCTTGAAGAACTGTAATCGATCAAATTGACCCCAGTACCTATTTTTTAAAGCCTGGTACTTATTCCATTAATCTACAGGGTGATTCAAAAGTCTCCATACATAGGAAATTTTTTTTTTTTTTTAATAAGAAACAGGTTATAAGATCCCCTAGATCCCCTGATCTGACCCCTCTTGATTTCTATCTTTGGGGACATTTGAAAGGCATGGTGTATCACGGAAAGATACAAGACATAAATCATTTGAAGGAACGCATCACCAACTCATTTGCACACGTATCACCAGATGTGCTATTACGAGTTCACAATGAGTTGGGATAAACGTATTGCAATGTGTATTCAAAACAATGGTAACCATATAAGAGCCTTATATAACCATATAGAGTTCTTATAAACTGTTTCTTATAAAAAAGATAAATTGTTCCTATATATGGCGACTTTTGAATCACCCTGTATTTCCTGAACTGCTGAGTTACCGAGATGTAAACACATCCAGTAACTTAACGGTTCAGCCAAAAAAAAAACCGGTGTGGGATTAGGGAAAAACATAGACACAAAGGGACAAAGGGACACACGGACACACACACACACACACACACACACACACACATATATAAATACAAATATATATACGGCGGGATTCTTTCAGTTTCAGTACTCCAGATCCAATCTCAAGGCTTTGGCTGACCTGAAGCTACAGTAAAAGACGTTTGCCCAAGATGTCATATGGCGGGATTGAACCTAAAACCTTGGGAGTAGAAAGAAAACTTCTTACCACACAGACACCTATGCCTATATGTGGTCATTTTTTCTAACAGAACCCAGAGCTATTCTAGGTAATTATTTAGACGTTGAGTGGATTATATATCCATAATTTTTACCATTATCATTCCCTTCTTTGTCAGAAAGATTTGGGGTTAAAGAACTTTAAAAAAGGGGTGGGGATCGCATTTATGCTCATTACAATTTACGGGATTCGATCTAAAAGTCACAGCCTGCCCGAGTAATCGGAGTATATTTGCTTGCCATGGTCTGCACGGTTTATGCCTCAACCTCAGCAAAGGCTTCATCGCTCCTGAAGGAGAAATCCCTTCCTGGATTCCGGCCAGTCGCGGTCTTGTAGGCCCGAGATAGCTGCTGAGATCATCACGCCATCTCGTCTTTGATCGGCCTCTTCACCTTGTTCGTTGTTTTGGTGTCCATCTGTTGTGTGCTTGGGTGTGTGTGTGTTCGTGTGCATGTGTGTATTATGTGTGTATGTGTATGTTTCTATATATGTGTATGCATATATCATTATGTAAGACTAGTAAAATATACTAAATATGTATTTTATGCAGTGCAAATGTCTGGTGTAGAACTCAATACGTGAAATAAGCCGAGTCTGAAGAAAGATTGAGTAGGCTTACACATACACACAAATATATGCATATATACATACACAAATACACACACATATACATGCAAGCCAGCTCAAGTGCGAGGTTTGCACCATTGCAGCGCGTTGCTTCATTCATCATTTGTCGGTATATTTCCGGGTCCTCCCGGGTGACCAGTCGAGCGGAGTCCCATCCAGGTCCCATCTCCGCGAGATAACTCCTCATCTGCCGTGACCAAGTGGCATGTGGTGAGAAATCTTATAAATACAGACTGGCCTAAACATCACTAGAGCATTTCAAAATATAATAATATGTTTATTCAATATTCGCATTTGTTCTTCTATAAACAATAAATGTACCTCTTACGAAACACGTTTAATTTGTTTAGAAAATTACTTTCTTCAAATGGCCACCATTTTATTCTTGACAATTGAAAACAATTAATTGTAAAAAAATGTGATTTGGGAGCCACCCTAAATATATACGTGTGTGTATATGTGCGTGTGTGTGTGTGTGTGTGTGCGTGTGTGCATGTGCGTAGTGAGAGAGAGAGAATACATAAGCATGTATACAACGTGTACTATTATAACAGATGTTTCTTATCTCTGAGGCCAAAAACTATGAAGGGTAAAAGTACATGGGGGTACCCAAAAGAAACTGAAATGCTGCAATATTATTTTATTCATTTACTTTTACATGTTTATACTTTTATCGCCTTCAAATTATTCTTCGTTTGAAGCAATGCGTCGACCCAAACGCGTTTTCCATTGTTCGAAGCACTGCTGGAACTCTTGCGAAGTGGTGCCGTTTAACAACTTTTCCCCTTTTTAAAATTCCGTAGCACCAGCTTCCGTCGGCAGTGATGGCCTTCGAAAAAAGGTCCGGATCAACTTCCAACTGTTCTTTCACTTCACAGCACTCATTCAGTCGTGGCTGATTTTGATCTTCCGTGAGCAAGCGAGGCACAAATTTTGCTACAACTCTTTTCATTCGCAATTCCTGGCTCAGAATTTGTTGGCAGATGCTCCAGGACACCTCAGTCATATCAACAAGTTCGTCAATTGTTCGGTGACGGTCCTTCATGAATTTTCATGATGTTTTCATTGGTTCGGGAGGTCGACGGTCGTCCTGAACTGAGTTGGTCTTCTTCAAGCGACAAGTGAGCATTCATAAAGCGTGGAAACCACTTGTAATGTCGATTTGATGGAGGGAGTGAGCTTATGTGTACACAAACATTTGATCACTATAAACAAATCATCTGGGTGGTTGTTCGGCAACAAATCGCCGAAACCTCATACGTCGTCTAACAACGAGAGAGTCCATTATATATATATATATATATATATATATATATATATATATATATATATATGAATGTATATGTGTATGTGTGTGTGTGTGTTTATATCTATATATATATATATATATATATATATATATATATATATATATATATGTGTGTGTGTGTGTGTGATTGTGGTTGTATGTATATATATGCATGTAGGTTATATATTTTGTTCCTCGGAACTTTCTAACGGAAGCAAAAATAAATGAAGAAAAAAGTATGATCGTTTCAACCCATTGCGATAAAGAGTTATTTCTCATTTGTCAGCATCCACCGAGCTTTCGTTTTACTGCCTGGCCCTCAATAGGTTATTAGAAGGAACCCTATTATTTATAAAAAATAGTCAATTTATGAAACTTTCAGTAACGCTAATCTTAATCTTAATCTTACGTCCGCGTAATTTCTTGATTTTTTTTTTTTTTTTTTGGTAGGTGGGGGTTAAGTATAGGACAATCTTCCATACAGTGTCAGTCCACCAGTCACAGGCAATTGCACATCCGACCTTACTGTCGGAGACACATGCCGAAAGGCTCGGAACCACGATGTCGTCAAGTCAATTTCTTACACACACGGTTCGCTACATCCAGCAGTGAATTTCTAGTGGTTAGGACAGTAGTTACATCGTAGCCCGAGTTCGATTTCTGATTCACAGTATCTGAATATACAACCAGTTTGGAAAAAATAAAAGAGAAAGAAAAAAGAAAAAGAAAAAACTTTGCAGTATTTACTCTGCTTTTTAGGTTCTAAGAGCAACTTTTGTCCAGACTGACATGACCTTTAGTCCCCCACGGTTTATAACGTCACCAATTGTAAACTGAACATTTTTTAGTCGACTACAACTTTCACATACAAATAAAAATGTATTACGCTTATGAGAAAAAAAATCGTTTTTATCACAACAAAAGTGGAGAGCATAATAGTTAGAAGCCATTGATTATGACCCGTTTTCAATTCTTCCTTTAAACCAGTTATTTTACCTCAAGCTAAATCGCTGACGTTTTGTAGTGAGGACATTTTTATTTTATTGCGTCTTTACAATAACTCCTTTTTTTCCGTCCGACTTGTCAAATTCAAAATGAATATTTTGATTATACTGTCACACATCCGCCGCCTTTCGTTTCTCATTACTCATAAGACAAGCAACGTAGCCTCGAACGGACCAATAACTTAGGGTTGGAATTCAAAAGACGGAAATTGTACGGAAGCTTTTCGTTTGGTGTGTCAAATAGAATACGGTGCAATATCTTCTCTAGTTCTTTTTGCTTTAATCTGAGATCACACATAGATCAACTTGACCTTCTATTATTTCAGGATTAATAAAGCAAAAAATATCTCTCCTACCAGCTGTGACAACGTACATGTTCTTCTGGGTCAAGGACGGTACTAGCAAGTGAATATCTGAATTTTCTCGCAGCTACATAGGTTACCTAAAAACAATTAGCGTAGTCATGTGGTATAGTAATACCAAGTCATTCCCAATTACGAGTAATGTATATATATATACACACAGATAAGCTAAGAGAAGAAATGGAGTAACATTTAACAATTAGAAGTTGATCATTAGTATTGAATGATCATAGTTGAATTATGGTTAAGATAATATTTACAGCTGTTTCAGTTTGTTATTTTTGAGGTAAACTTGCGTTTATCTCGTTCCATGTAACAAACATCATCAGAATGAGTCGAACTTTACCAGAGAAATATTTTTTCCTTTTTTCTCCGGTCAACCGTCGATCTCCTGTCAATATTCCTCTGGTAAACTTCTAATCATTTTGATGATGTTTGTTGCATGAAATGAGATAAACGCAAATTTATCTCAAAAATAACAAGCTGAAGCAGCTGGAAATGTTATCTTAATTATAATTAAACCGTGATCATTCAGTACTAAGTATCAACTTCTAATTGTTACATGTTGCTTCATTTCTTCTCTTATCTTATCTGAATATATTATACCACGGTGTACCCTTAAATTACCAACTACTGTTAACCTTACAGCAAGACATTAGTTAGGTAACGCACCAGTAGTGCCTACAGATACACTTATCCCTAAGACGGTTGCATAACCTCTAACTCATAATTTTATATATGTGTGTGTGTGTGTGTGTGTGTGTGTGTGTATGTGTGTGTATACTTATATACGGTATAGCCGAGTACATCTCCTCTGAGGAGCGGTTAGCAAAACGGGAAATGTCCGTTAGGAGACTCCCCAACTCTTTTATCCTGTACATAGTTAACATAGAAAGAATGTTTTACGTTCTTATTTAACCCACAGTGAATCTTTATAATACTTAAATTTGTTCGTCTGATTTACGCTGTGTTGTGCATAATATAATATATGTTGTTTAATTAATGACAAACTGTCAAAACTTACAGATATGCTAATAAGGCTGTCCTTCACGGCACCAGCGCTATAAAAAAGACAAATAATTTATGCTATTAATTGGGGAGGGAAGTCGGCAACATTTTCACTAAGGAGCTATCTACAAATCAAGAAACGGTCTGGCAGGAGACACATCTCCCTTTTTTCCACACATCACGAACAATTTTTTTAAATTTTATTTTGTCCACAGAGATACTTTATAACGTGTGTGTGTGTGTGTCTGTCTGTATGTGTGTGCGTGTATGTGTGTACATACGCACACGCACACACACACACACACACAAATAAAGTTAAGACAACAGAATGGTTAAAAAATAGTTATAGAAGGATTCTGTTCTATTTGAGTCACTGTGCATCCTTCCATCTTTTCTCTGCAAAGGTTTCAGTTTGATCGAGGAGTTATCATCCTTTGATGCGGTATTCTCAGTCACCCAAAATCAACCACTAAAATGTGTAGTACTCAATACAAAATACAAGTGTAGTTTCATACTTTTATAGAATACTTCGCTCGACGATCGAAAATCAGTCCTGATCAAAATTATCGTAGTGCGAATAGCAAACATTGGTGCTTTGTTGAACCACTATAATAAAATAAATATATACAAATTATAATAATAAAGAATATACAGTACTGTTACTACTTCACGGATTTTCACCTGTCGCGGGGTGGGGGTTGGAACGTAACACCCCCGGTAGTCGAGAGATTACTGTATTTATATAAATAAATATTAGGAATTGTATAAAAACAATCGTTAAAATAATTTGTGCATTGTAGAAGTACAACTTATTTATTCCAGTTCTATATTTAAGTGGTTAACAGCGCGGGTGACTAACCCCAAGATTCCGAGTTCGATTCCAGGCAGTGACCTGAATAATAATAATAATAATAATAATAATAATAATAACAACAACAACATCGAAAATTACCAAAGGAATGAGAACCCAAGTTCAAAATTTCCCCAAGACACCTGATGAAGGCTGGAAGGTATATCAGCCGAAACGTTGTGTTAACAACAAACAAGATGAGGACAAATATCCGTCAAATGTAAATAATGTAAACAACTAATCTATTGCAGGTAAATTTTAACAGCAAAACCTTAAATGAACCTACAACGGTCATATGGGACCCCGATTGAGAGTCACTGAATCCTACACCGTTCTTGATTGAGCAGACCTGTGATTGAAAGCATTCCAGTCGTGACCATCCCGTATCTTATTAAACAGTTTATCGAGAAGAATATTATGCCACGTCTCTTTTCAGCACTCTAACACAACAGCGTGTGGTGATATGATAGGAGATTTAGCTGTTATTTCAAGCACGTCGAGTGACTATGTAGAGATTCCTTATCAGTTTGTGATGTTGGTGTATAGTTGCTATGGAAACGCTACCTTAACGTTTCATTATCAGACTGTCCTATTAACCTAAAATTTGATAATTCCAAAGTTCCGGTTTCATATAATGCTTACAGTACATCAATGCAGGGACGAAATTTGCTTAGTGAGGTGCAGTCATAGGCCGAAACCGGAATGTTAAAAGCGTTTTCCATTGCTCCCCCAACGCCTCCCAAGAATGTTAGGGGTTGCACTTGCACCCCCTACATCCCCTTTTCCTAACCTTATGTTACAATATTAACCTTTCCACGAATATTAGCCCTAAAACTGCAGCAGTGAGAGTCTTATGATCAAATCCAATCGAATTCAATTTAACTTTTGCTACCAGATAAAAAATAGTTCTAAATCGTGCAAGCATGGGAGGTTTTTCGATCTGCTAGAAAGAGCGACAAAATATAACATCCTTCATTCTGCCGTAACAAAAAAGGGTAAACATTCAACATCTAAAAATGCAGTCGTAGGAGCATGAGGGGAATTGGTCACAGCTGGATCACCCTTGGTTACAGATCTATTCGATTAGAGAGAAAACGAGGTTGCAAAGTCTCCCAAATTCATGGCTCAAACACGGGTCGGTTTGAGGTTGCAGCTGGAGACACTTGCTCAAGATGCCGCGCTGTGGGGTTGAACCCGAAACCACGTGGTTACAAAGCGAATTTGTTAACCATTCAGCCATGCCTGCACCTAATGGTTGGTGTCTTATTAAAATAAAATGTACATGGAGGGCGACAACGGGGAATTCCATGCGCATTCACCGGTACAAATTCCATGGTAAACACATAGAGCTTGTCAAAGAATTCATTAGGGGTCGTTCTTCGATACATGGAAAAAAGGCAAAATTGCGTTGCGTGACGAGAAGAGCAATCAAGAAATATGTATAAAGGAACAGAGTAAAAATATAAATGGAACAAGTGGAATCTGTGAAGAATTTCATCCATTGAAACATTTCCATCGATTAGGTTAAGATCGATCTTAACCACGGTGAATAGAAGAACGAACTTGAATCTGGTTGGATTTGAACTCAGAAACTAATAAACACCACATATTTATTCGTTTTTCTTTTTATCCAATACGCTAACAAATCAGCCACCGTCACTTCGTAGACTGTTTAATTGAATGACACCCGTATGCTGCAGTCATGTGTTCGATTCTCTTATAGTCACACACATGTGGTATATTAATGCCGTAGCGAAGAGGATAAGATGTTCTTCAACTGTTGAATACCTTGGAACTGGAATAAGCTCCAACATTTGACACATTCTAAAAATCATCACAGATGTGGCTGTGTTGTAAAAAGCTTGCTTCCCAATCATTGTGTGTGTGTGTGTGTGTGCTTGACAACCGGTGCTGGTGTGTTTTATGTCCCCGTAATTACGTGGTTCGGTTAAAATGACTGATGGAATAGGTACCAGGCTTTAAAGAATAAATATTGCGTCGATTCATTCGACTAAGATTTCCCAAGACGGTGCCCCAGTATGGCCGCAGTCTGATAACTTGTAAAAGAAGAGATAAAATGGAAAATGATAAATTAGAAAAAAACATTAAAGAAATACCAGTGCTGAGAAAGATTTGTTTCTAATGAAAACCAGTTGGGACAGAAGGGTATAGCGTTACATGTGTTTTATTGGCTTTGAAATATATTCACGTGCAAGATAAGTACAAATTCGGAAAGAATGTACCAGAAAAAGAAGATAACAACTCAGGGAGGAGAAAAAAATGCTGTAGAAATTTTGGTACGATTTATTTGATTTTACAGACGATTCGATTTCGCGAGTAGAAATTAAATTTGGAGATAAGGCGACTGGTAATAAGGCTTCTTCTTCTTTTTATTGTCTTAGATCCTTATTATGCAGGAGGATATTTGTGAAAGACAGACCCAACTCAAAATAATGGAAATTTCGTTAGATGCGCTTTTAGATTTTATGAAGTTGTTTGTCTTGGCGAAAGTAAAATATCTCCTACCTTTGAGATTACCACTTACAGAAATTTATTGGCGCAGGAGTGGCTGTGTGGTAAGTAGCTTGCTTTCCAACCACATGGTTCCCGGTTCAGTCCCCTGCGTGGCACCTTGGGCAAGTGTCTTCTACTATAGCCTCGGGCCAACCAAAGCCTTGCGAGTGGATTTGGTAGACGGAAACTGAAAGAAGCCCGTCGTATATATGTATATGTATATATGTATGTGTGTTTGCTGTCTGTGTTTGTTTCCTCAACATCGCTTGACAACCGATGCTGGTGTGTTTACGTCCCCGTAACAATAGCGCTTCGGAAAAAGAGACCGATAGAATAAGTACTAGGCTTACAAAGAATAAGTCCCTGGGTCGATTAGCTCGGCTAAAGGCGGTGCTCCAGCATAGCCGCAGTCAAATGACTGAAACAAGTAAAAGAGTAAAAAAGTAAAACGGAAGAGGATGTCGAAGAGCTTGTAATTTATCTTAAAACGGAAGAGGGTGTTGAAAGTTGTAAGCCCTGCGATGAATTCTAAAATTTATTTATTTATAAACCGCTTTGCAATTGTAAAACGATGCATGGTTTTAAGTGGCAAAGGTTTTCACCTCTATCCATAATATATAAATCAGGAATGTTGCTTTGAGCAAAACTAACTTGGCAGATACGAACTGAATGATGCGAACAAAAACAAAACGCTTCCGTTATAAATTTATTTCTGTTAACATATGTACGATTTGCTCTTGGAAGCATTTAGCAACCTTGATACAAAACATACGCCACTAAATGCGTATTATATTTATACAATGCAACAAATTGGTACATGACAAGCATAGTCTATTACATCAAC
This sequence comes from Octopus bimaculoides, assembly GCF_046866305.1. NCBI lineage: Eukaryota > Metazoa > Mollusca > Cephalopoda > Octopoda > Octopodidae > Octopus > Octopus bimaculoides. The sequence continues at coordinate 121,110,068 of NC_142932.1, read as the reverse complement.
TTCTCGTAAATGATAGATATTTTTTTGTGTGCGTGTATGTGTGTACATACAACAATAAAAGGAAAATGAAAAGTTTAAATTGACATATGTTAATTTGTTTACATAATATTATATCATTATTATTATGAGATAAAAAATAGAAATAATCCCTTCAATTGTTTCCATTCAAACACAAAAACCCAAAATTCATATTATGGAAATGTTGGGTAAGAATTCATCAGAATAAACTGGACGAAAATCACTATATATATATATATTTATATATATATATATATATATATAAGATAAGAAAATAGAGAGATAATTGATAGATTATTATTTATTAATCAAAAAGATGACAAACATCTCTTACAGCTGTTTCTATTCAAGACCTTCACATATATTTGTGGGGGTGGGGTGTGTGATGAGTTCTCACGTCGAGGACGACGTATGAATAAGTGTTCAGCTTTTGCCGAACGACCTGCACAAAATGATTCGTTTACAGTAATCAAATGTTTGTGCCGCACATTAGCTCACTCACTCCATCAAACCGACGTTGTCTGAACAGGTGGACGGTGGGCCACGTGTCGAGCAACGTGAACTGAAATGTTTTGCTCAAGAACACAATGAACCACACGGTCTAGTAATTGAAATCACGATCGCTAGATCGTGAGGGCAACACCCTAACCACTAGGCCTTCCTATTTTTTAGTTATTATAAATCTTTTATTTTTTAGTTATTATAAATCTTCCACTGAGGAGGGAGTTGGTTTCCAACAAAGATCCATCTTTGGGATGTAGTTAACACAAATTCACATTTGGAACTTGAGAAAAGTCTTGCATATTTTTACTGTTCCACTCAAAGATTGCACTTATAATGTACGAATTAGCCGGTCGATTTCTCTTTCTGAAAATCCCAGTTTATCCAGATTCTTCTTTAAGAATTTACTAACAAAACCTAGTGCTCCAATTATTATCATAGTCCGGATATAGAAGATGGGGGTTTCGAAGCAGTTGTCCATAGATATCCTCTTTTTCTTTGATTTTCAAAGAGATATTTATATCAGCAGGGCAACTGACCTCTATAACGGTACTTACCTTTGCCCCTCTGTCCCAAAGAACAATATCTGGCCTGTTACTGTTTACATTTGACAAGTTTTGACGGGAATATTCCACCAGTATTCCCTGAGTTGGTGTTGGTGTTTATGAATGTATTCCATAAGAGAGGGATTTTCTAAGTATATTTCAGGACAGTCTTTTTCGCAGATGGCATTGTAAACTGTTTTAGCCACAACATCGTGCTACATAGGGAGGTAGTAACGTGACGACATTTTAGGACAGCTACT
>NC_142932.1:121086244-121103744 GCF_046866305.1 Octopus bimaculoides | reverse complement strand
GGACACATCGGATCCTGTGAAAGCGTCGAAACCATTCCAGCATGGAACATGGGCATTAAATAATGATGAAGAGATTAATGACGATCATTGTAATAAATGAGTCTTGATAGCGAGCTACACGTAAAGGTGCAGCTCTGAACCCATCATTTGGGCACGTTATGGGCACACATACACGTTATGGGCACAAACACACACACACATTGCAATTAATCGTGCTTTTATATAGTCTCTGTAGAGTTAAAATTTTTCTTGGGTAGATGTGTTTGAACGGAGTGTTTGAGAGAAATTCTTATTTATTGATTAAATCTCAGGTCATGTTATTGTTTACAAACTATTCAGGTTTGTAGAACTTTGTAAGCAGGTGTGAGTATTTGGGTGTGTCTGCTTCAGGCCATGTGACACTATAAGATTGTTATCATAGCTGAACATAAAAAGAAACATTAACGTATATAGATAGCTAAATCGATAGATAGATAGATAGATAGATAGATAGACAGATAGATAGATAGATAGATAGATAGATAGATAGATAGATAGCTAAATCGATAGATAGATAGATAGATAGATCTAATAAAAATGGAACAAAGACGAAATTGAGAGCATTAAAATGTTCGGACAGATAGACGATACAAAGACGGACAAGAGAAACAACAATTAGAAGGACAGACAAAAAAAGACGGGTCATTCTTGGCTTTCTTTCATCAGTAAAGTCCCAGAAGTCACGACCATTGAGATGGTTCGATCTGGTTTCCCCCACAAAAGTCTAAGCTAAGAGCATTAGACCCCTTTGTAAGAAAGCTAGCCAATATGTAAGGCAACAAAGACAAAAATCAAACAACAAAAAAACGGAGAACACGGTATACATTTACGAATACAGAAATAACAACAGGCGTCTTTCGACTGAGAACGAATCATATTGAGCTGGCGTATATGAAGTAAAAGCCTAAAAGGAGGAACATGGGAGATGGACACAAGAGGTGTTGACGGTCGGCAGTCAGGCCAAGAAAGAGAGATCATGGTTGGCCGGACACCGGACACGTGGAAGGAGGAGAGATGAGTAGGGGACAGCAGGATAGATAGATAGATAGATAGATAGATAGATAGATAGATAGGTAGATAGATAGATAGATAGATAGATTGGTAGATAGAGAGAGAAAGAGAGAGAGAGAGTATAACGATAGTTATAATCCCAGCTGTGTCCTCATGAAGCACATCAGCGTATTACAGTTCTCCTAAGTAAATTTGTAGATGTTCTGAATTATACGAGAGCTGAAAATAGCGAAGAATGCTGTTAAACCGTTGTTGACATCACGATTGGGTGATACATAAATAGGACAAAGAAGCCCAAGCCTAAGAAGCGATCGTTTTAGATATCAGTGAAAAATAATAACTGAGAAATGTTATAAAAACTACCTTCGAAGTCCTCTAAGTGAGGAAAATAAAATGTTGGAACATTTAAATATATACCATTAGGAAGTCGTGCATGAGCCTAGGCAGTGACATTTTAGTTCACTTAATAAAGTTATTCATTCATTGTGAGTACACAAACACCCAACAGGTAGTCGCTGTTATAGATTTAAGCATATCTTAATTAAACAAATTGGATAGATGAACCTCCAATATAGTATAAAATGAAAACTATGGAATATATCCCACTAGTTACTTCGCAGGATATCTTGGTGATTATTCACCTTGTCAGCCGCTGTTGAACTAAAGATAGTGGTATGTTTTGCCAAACAGTCTATAACAGTTGTCGATATATAAAGGAGACCAGGAACGAAGCTATCACCGAGAAATAATAATTGTCTTAAGTTGTTCGAATATTTTCTAAGTACTTTGCTGGAGGGCTTCAATAAGTTAGGTTGAGACTCCTAAAGACATAGCAGAAGTTATATACGATGGACAGTTACACATGAACCTAGGTAATGAAAATTTCGAATTCTATACATTATTATTTTATGGCTTTTTCGACCTCTCGCTTCACGGTTAAAACAATAATTTGCTTCATATCTCTAGAAGCTTCAACCGGTTTAGAATTCCTACTTTTAAGCACAAAGCTACAAAATAAATGTAGAACATTCAAAGTGTTTATTTAGTATAATTGTTTGAACGTCTACCAAGATTACAGCAGATTTGAGTTCGATACCTACGGGCAGCATTCGATTTTGTTTTTTTCCTATCCAAAAGGATTTTTAACTCAATATTCTACACGCTAACATTTATGGTTTTATTGACTTCGATTTTTACAGTTTTAAAAATGATTTACATCTAATATTTTGTTCTTTTCTATGACCAGGTTGTGACAGCGGATTTGGTCACAGTTTAGCCCAACGATTACACAGTAAAGGATACACGGTTTACGCAGGATGTTTGTTTTCCCAACAAGATGGCGCCAAGGAACTTCGAGATATGCAATCAGACCGCATGCACGTTATTCAACTTGATGTAACGTGCGATGATCAGGTCGAAAAAGGAATGGAATATGTTAGATCAACACTTGGTGACAAACGTAAGATCGAGCGTTGTTTTTGAAAATTTTATTATTGATTTGTTTTTGTTTTTGCTTACCTCCGAATCGTGGAGGTGCAATGGCCTGGTGGTTAGGGCAGCGGAATCGCGGTCATAGGATCGCAATTTCGATTCCCAGACCGGGCGTTGTGAGTGTTTATTGAACGAAAACGCCTAAAGCTCCACCAGGATACGGCAGGGCGTGGTGGTGAACTCTGCTGTACTCTTTCACCACAACTTTCTCTCATTCTTTCTTCCTGTTTCTGTTGTACCTGGGGCCAGCCTTGTATTTCAAAGGGTCAGCCTTGTCACATTCTGTGTCAAGCTGAATCTCCCCGAGAACTACGTTTTGTCTGTGGAGTGCTCAGCCACTTGCACGTTAATTTCACGAGCAGGCTGTTCCGTTGATCGGACCAACTGGAACCCTCGTCGTTGTAATCGACGAAGTGCCACGACTTCCGAATCAGCCCTAACTGAGTACGCATATAACAAATAGCGCTCCACCTCTGACCATCCCATCTTCATATGGTGCATTACATGTCTAGGATTTCATTATCCTACTGGCTCTCCATTTTCAGGAGAATACTGTGTAATTAGAGGGGAATTTGGTTGTTATTTCTTGCATGTTGATCAGTGGCATAGGACTTGGTCTATAGTTTGTAGAGTGAGTAAGTTATTATATATTCTAGATATAATACTAGCATTCGAGTGTGGTTGATGCCAGTGCCGCCTGACTGGCTCCCGTGCTGGTGATACGTAAAAAGCACCCACTACACTCTCAGAGTGGTTAGTGTTAGTAAGGGCATCCAGCTGTAGAAACTCTGCCAGATCAGATTGGAGCCTGATGCAGCCTTCTGGCTTGCAAGCCCTCAGTCAAACCGTCCAACCCATGCCAGCATGGAAAGCGGACGTCAAACGACGACGATGACGATGATGCTGATAATACATAAATTAAACATCATAATAATAACCAGACCATTATTCATTTTAAACAAGAGTTGGTTAATACACTCACTCTTGTTCAATCGATATTCTAGTCCCTTCCCTTGGAAGTCCTTAATTTCTTCCATCCTACAAATCCTGTTTGAAAGCTACATCCTCTATATTTCTTTCTCACAAAAACTGCTACCCTTTGAAACGCCTTATAGACCCTTATCTAGAGAATTTGAAGCTGAATATCAACCACATCGATCCAGAAGGTTAAGTCCGGAGCGATTTACAAGGTGTATGAGAACTGCACATTAATGTCCATCTCTTAAGGCTGTGTGAGGAAAGATGACAAAAGCCTTCAGCTCTCTAGGATAGAGATAATTGGTTATGGTTTCTCCATCAAAAATTAGCTCGTCTTTCAAACCATCTAACTTTCTTATGTAGATGTAGTGACTCGAAGCTAATTCCACCTGACTTGAATATAATGACACCAGTCGATTGATATAAAGCTAAAAGAGTAGCGGAAAGGGCAGGACATACCCTTGTCCGTGAGAGGATCCATTACAACCGTTGGAAAAAAACATCAGCTAAATAACGAAATCAAAGAGGAGTTATCTTCATTACTTAGAAAAATAACCAGAGATGATGATGAGAAACTCCATCAAAAACTAGCTCGCCTCTCAAACCATCTAATGGTTATGTTTTGTCAATGATAAGTTTGTATCGTTGCACTAAATTTGATAGGTTGATTACAAGAAATAACACGGAGAAAGAAAGCGTGATAAAGACTGGAGATCGATATAGACTCTGGTCAAGAAGTATTAAATAGAGTATTCTGTTCACGACATGTGGTGTGATAGGAGCAACCAACTCGGGGAAAGTTTTAAAACTTCAAGCGTAGAGGACACACAGGTTTTCACAATATAAGAGATATATTTCATATTTGAAGTCAGGAAAAAAGGCAATGCCCACGAACCATTGCCGTGTCCCCGCGACTAGAAGGGAGGAAATTATCCTCAAAGTGAATCCCTGGTTCGAATCCCTGCAACAAAGTGGAGGCCACTAAAGGGAGACAAGGTACCAGGAAGTGGTGTCAAACCGTGCAACGATTAATCCTACTGTACAAGACTATGGTAAAATTTGTATTCAGAAGTTAAGGCACCTGAACAAATATTGCAAAGCATTCGGTATGGCGATGCTTCATTTGCAACAACCTACCGCTCAGACTGGGGCATTTAAACGATTCTTGAAGAACGAAAAGTAAAGTTGAGCTTGTCAGGATTTGAAACTGGAGCGTTGAGAAATCGGAACAGATACTGCATGGCATTGCATCCGACGTTCTGACAAGCCTCCTATTTCGCCACCTGTTATTGAACTGTCATACTATCAGTTTCAAGCGGGCAATGATTGTAACGTTGCTACAGATAATAACTAATCTTTTGTTTGTTCATTTTCAGAATTATGGGCGTTGATTAACAATGCTGGAATCGCATCATTTGGAGAAATCGAATGGACAAGTGTACCATTGTTCAAGAAAATTATGGATGTAAACGTGATTGGTGTTGTAAGGGTAACAAAGGCATTCCTACCCCTTCTACGAAATATCAAAGGACGTGTTATCAATGTTGCAAGTTTAGCGGGTATGTATCATTTGATTTTCTTATTTGCTTTTCACCGAACTCCTCCTATCATTCTGCTATACTATTTCTATTTGTACCTCTGACCCTTTCATTATATCGCTCTAAAATTATGCATTTAAATAGGTAAATACATATGTGTGAAATTAAAACATGCTAATACCAAACTCACATGTCAGCTCTCTCACTTACAAACATATACACGAGCGTAGAAACATGAACTTATCTGTGTGTATATATATCACCTATTGGTCACAATGCGCTTCGCATCGTTTTAGCTTTCAAATGATGACACTCTGCTGGCTAGGCGAACAGACGAACATTGCCCCTGTTCTGAAGGCTACTCTATCACAGGGTTGCCCATTTATAGCTGAGAGGACTAGAGTAACTTGAAATGAAGTGTTTTGCTCAAGAACACAACGCGCCACCGGGTCTGCAAATCGAACCCACGATCTAGCGATCGTGTGTGAAATGCACTAACTACTAGGATACACGCCTTTACACACGCACGAGCACGTGTCCTTTATGGATAACAGAAGCAATGTTAGACCAGTTTACTGTTAGCTGAATGATTTAATGTTATTTAAAACACTTAATACTTATTCAAGAATGTTTAAGTATCCTTGGAAACAGCACGATTTTGAATTTTTCTTTTGGGGGTAGGCAAAAAACAGTGACTAAAGAGTAATGTTTTGTTGGTGTAGTGTTTTTTCAGTGAGCTAGCAGAATCGTTAGCCCGACGGGAAAAATACTCAGCGGTATTTCGTCTGTCTTTACGTTCTGCGTTCAAATCCCCACCCCCGAGGCCGACTTAGCCTTTCATCTTCTTGGTATCGATAAAATGAGTAATCGACTTACAACCTATATTGCTGGTCATTTACCAAAATTTAAAACTAGTATTCTGTTTGAGAGTATAGGCAATTTTGTAGATTCTTGATAGTGTTATGCTATGAGAGAGTATTGTTGCACAGTAAAATCGTCTACTTTCCTGAAGTTCAAACAACGCGACACTCCGTCGGTTACGACGACGAGGGTTCAAGTTGATCCGATCAACGGAACAGCCTGCCCATGAAATTAACGTGCAAGTGGCTGAGCACTCCACAGACACGTGTACCCTTAACATAGTTCTCGAGGAGATTCAGCGTGACACACAGTGTGACGAGACTGGCCCTTTGAAATACAGGCACAACAGAAACAGGAAGAAAGAGTGAGAGAAAGTTGTGGTGAAAGAATACAGCAGGGCCTGCCGGAGCCTCGTGGAGCTTTAGGTGTTTTCGCTCAATAAACACTCACAACACCTGGTCTGGGAATCGAAACCGCGATCCTACGACCTTGAGTCCGCTGCCCTAACCACTGGACCATTGCGCCTCCTCCACGTTGTTTTTAAGGTTGTTTCTACAGATATTCTATAGAAATTACAGCCAGCGCTAATTTTTGCTACAACGTTTCGTATCGAGACGTCAGATGAAAACACGCAATGAGATCGGGGACAAAAGTGAGTAATGAGTGTACCTGCTATACTTCAGGGGTTGTTGCCTCTTCATCAGCACCCATCTAACCCACTTCTGTCTCTGAACATATTGCTTATATAGCCACCGCATACAGCAGTGTTAAAGTTACCAATTTACATAGACGCATTCCTGGAACTGGTTGTTGTTGGCACTCCGTCACTTATGACGTCAAGGGTTCCAGTTGATCCGATCAACGGAACAGCCTGCTCGTGAAATTAACGTGCAAGTGGCTGAGCACTCCACAGACACGTGAACCCTTAATGTAGTTCTCGGGGATATTCAGCGTGACACAGTGTGACAAGGCTGACCCTTTGAATTACAGGCACAACAGAAACAGGAAGTAAGAGTGAGAGAAAGTTGTGGTGAAAGAGTACAGCAGGGTTCGCCACCATCCCCTGCCGGAGCCTCTTGGAGCTTTAGGTGTTTTCGCTCAATAAACATTCACAATGCCCGGTCTGGGAATCGAAACCGCGAGTCCGCTGCCCTAACCACTGGGCCATTGCGCCTCCACCCTGGAACTGGTATGTAGACATTAAAGGTTTGTAGGTACGTAACACTTCGTTATATAAACACAATATATTATGAAGTATACTAAATTTTTTTTTGTTTGTTTCTATAAGTCGGCATCACGTCCCACTGCATCAGCAGTGCTTGTTCCATAATTTTTAATGTTGTTTCTGGGAGCAGAAGTGGATTAGATGGGTGTTGATGAAAGGGCAAAAACCCCACAAAATATGGCATATACGCCCTTTTGTCTCTGATCTCATTGCTCGTTTACATAAGTGCCACGTACCTACAAACCTTTAATAACACAGCAGTTGATCCAGATATCAATCTCTACATATCGATACTTTTACTTAAACGTAAATTGGTGTATGACTGACAACTGCACAACACGGAATACAGGGGAAAACAAACTGAAACAATATAGTTTCGATTTCACGCTGATAATATCACTTTAGGAATGTTAGCTACGTTGCGCAATATTATTTTCTGTTGCACCTGAGATGCAATCAGTTGTATATAGTAAGTTAGATAGCTTGCTGGCATAAATATTTCTTCTTTTGATTGCGAGTGTATTTAAATGTTTCCCAGTATGTGGTGAAGAAAAGAATTCAATCGCAAACCCTGTGCTTTCACTGAACGAATAGTTCAGTTCACTATCCAATACGCAAAAAACAACAATAAAATCCACACTACTCACTCACACAGCAATAACATACAGACACACATACTTCCTATAATACTGTCATAACAATACCATGCACATATTTTCCATATAAGACACATATCTTTCAAAGCACTCAGTGCCCCACCATTCAGCGTCACATAACACATATCCACACAATATACGTCAGCAACAATCACATTAAGAAACTTGAGCACACATACCCCCACCCCACCCCAACACACACACACACACACACATACATTAGCTTAAATAGCGTGCACAGACAATCATACAAATTAGGCATATAGTTATCTCCCTTGTTGCTCTTGTGTGCATAAAAGCTCTTTAGTTCCTAACTTCCGATACTGCCAACGTGACTTACTGTAAACTATCTTTCCACCTTCTGTGTTTCCTTTGTCATTTTGCTTTTCTTTTCTCTTAATATTCTTTTCTCTCATTCTATTCCCCGAAAAAAGTTTTATGTTTAAAACGTCAAAATCCTTTCATTTTCCATTTCCTTAGTTTCTCCCGTAGTTACCATTCGTTGTTTTCACCCTGTTTTTCATCTTATTTCCTCATGGTCAATGTTCCACCCGTATTCCAATGCTCACATTTGTATTCACGTAGATGCTTTTTTCTTTTCCATTTCATGTAGTACTTGATTCTATTGGTACTCTTGAGTTTATACCATTAAAATCTATTCCCACAGGCTACCATATATATATGTATATATATATAAAAGTGTATATATTTGCGTTGGGAATCACTCCCCATCGCCAACCGGTGGTTGTCACACGCTGATGACGGGTCAATACCCAGAACTCGGGTCTGTGTGCATCACGTGAGGCTGGAGATGGGAACGATGACTTCCCTTTGCAAATACTGATAGGGCACAGACAGTGTGTCAATAGCCAGCTGGAGGAGATGTCTTCCTGGGGCTAAAAGCTACAGTAGCATCGACCCTTAAGGGTTAGCCACATTTAGGTGGCAAATATACTTCACGATATATATATATATATATATATATATATATGTGTGTGTGTGTGTGTGTGTGTGTGTGTATGTGTGTGTATTGTAATACCTCGACTATCGTGGATGTTACGTTCCAAAACCTCCCACAGAAATAATTAAAATCTAAAAGAATATAAATACCTATCGGTTGCAGAAACCTGCGATATTTATTTACATATATTAGCCAGAAAAATCCGCGATGTACTCAGTGCGCGATAGGTGAACCGGTGAACCGCTATGTATTGAGTGCATGATAGGTGAACTGCGATATGGCGAGGGATTACTGTATATATCTGTACGTATATATATGTGTACGTATATATATATGTACGTATATATATATTTGTGTGTTTATATGCGTTTGTGTATGTGTTTATATATGCATGTATATATATGTGTGTGTGTGTGCGCTTGCACATACACACACATTCGCATGTACATACATACATAATACAAACATACATACATACATATTTGTATATTTATAGCTGAACACTGACGAAGTAAGGTACAAAAGTTACAATTCGCCACTAAGCTAAAAGCGAACAATGGCATGAGAAAATGTCGTACCTTCGTGTGTTTTAAATGTTGGTTGAAATGTCTTTGCTTTTAGTCCATTGAGGATTGACTAGAGACTAAACAGCAACAACAATAACACTCACAAATGCATTATGACCACCAGTATAGAAAAAAAAAAACCTTCACAGTTATGAAACGTGCGCAGTTGTGTTCTATTGTGAAACGTACACCCACAAGTGTAAATTTACCCTCATGCACACGCATGCACACAGCACACTCACATATATGCATACATCAACAAATTCAGCTGATTATAAAGTGTAACAGCTGCTTGGACTTTGTCCCCTTTATTATCATATTTCTGCTACTAAATTACAATCCTTGTTTCGATTAATTTGGAAAATATTGAAGAATTTAGAAAGATAGCTTTGTCGTTATTTAATTGGTGCCAAATTCCACCGGAGTCGACTTTACCTTTCATTCTTTCGGGGTCGATTAAATAAGTACCAGTTACGCACTGGGACCGATGAAATTGACTAGCCCCCCCCCCCGCTCCCCAAAATTTTAGGCTTTGTGTCTATAATACAAAGGATTATTTCAATCAACATGAGATTTCTAAGTTTTTAATTTAAATTTACTTTTATGAAGAAGTTTCTATTGTAGGAACCGAGGCGATTTCAGGCGCTTTGTATCAAAAGGGTGTTATTTTATTAGTGACCAGCTTCGACTCTGTACAAGAAAGCCTTACAATAATTCCTCCATAACACACTCACACACACATACACTCTCTCTCTCTCACACATACACACACACGCACACACACATACATGCACACACGCACACAAGGAAGTGATATATGCCCACTGTCGTGGCATGCCGTCGGTTACGACGATGAGGGTTCCAGTCGATCCGATCAACGGAACAGCCTGCTCGTAAAATTAACGTGCAAAGTGGCTGAGCACTCCACAGACACGTGTACCCTTAACGTAGTTCTCGGGATAATCAGCGTGACACAATGTGACAAGGCTGACCCTTTGTATTACAGGCACAACAGAAACAGGAAGAAAGAGTGAGAGAAAGTTGTGGTGAAAGAGTACAGCAGGGTTCGCCACCAACACCTGCCGGAGCCTCGTGGAACTTTTGGTGTTTTCGCTCAATAAACACTCACAACGCCCGGTCTGGGAATGGGAATCGAAATCTACGACCGGGAGTCCGCTGCCTTAGCCACTGGGTCATTGCGCCTCCTATATGCCACAACTATAATCAGCAATGCAACAAACAAAATACAAGGCTACGAAGAAAAGTTTCTTCATACTTCACATTTCGCCATATACATATTTTTCAAATTTACGTTTGACGCTTTAGCATTCAGGCCACTCAGTCAAATGTAATGTTTATTAAATCACATTGTTATGAATTGGTCATGCATTATTTCATAGCTTTGAGATTTCAATAATGTGATTGTTTATTATTAGAATGACATTGTAGGATAGGTATGAGAGGCAAGATCTGTCCGATTTGAACATAAAACATGCAAACTCTTTGAGGCACATAAAACCTTCCTAAATGCTAAATGGCTAAATAATCTTTCTTTAATAGAGTGCCTCATCTGAAAGTACAAAAATCTCAGAAATAATGCAATATTCAAGTTTATAATATTTGATATAAACATCAATAATGTGTAGTTAATTTTGATTTATCATAAATAATTTTCATTATCTATAAACACATTAATTTTTATTTTCTCCGTCTATTTTTTCACATGCAGGTCGATATACAATCCCAGCATTCTCTGCATACTCCATGTCAAAAGTAGCATGCATTGCGTTTTCTGACGGCCTCCGACAAGAGATGAGCAAGTTTGGAATCAAAGTTATTACTGTTGAACCTGGGCTTTACAAGTAAATATGCACATATTTCGTCTTCCTTTCTTCTCTCGCTTTCTCTCTCTCTCTGTCCCCCGCCTCTCTATCTCTCCCTCTCTCTCTCGTATACACACAGTATCGTGTGTGTGTGTGTGTGTGTGTATATATAAATGCGTGTTTTTGTGCGTATGTATAGATGTATGCATATGTGTATGTATGCTTTTAACATGTTATTGCATTTATTACAGTACACTGATGAGGTTAAGTGCCAGATTTCATAATGTTTCTATAACTCTTATATGATTATTACGGCATTTTGATGAAACACGCGTATGTTCCCTAAAGTATTGATTACCATACCTTTGGCGATTTTTTTTCTCCGTCTTCCTTTTCTCTTGGACTTTCCTCTGTCTCCTTTTTCTGAAGAAGAGCTTTGCTTGAAACGTAAAACCACCTTTCTTTCCTTCCCTGAGTGTCTGCTTATACTTTGCATGTACCACGTCCTCGCGTTGTTGTTTTTTTCTCGTGTCTGTTGGGGTTGGGGGGGGGGGGGCATTTACTGTGTGTGTGTGTGTGTGTGTGTGTATCAATGTTTGCGTGAAAAACATATTTAAAGAAAACCAATTTAATATTAACCTGAAGGATTACAAGATATTTTCTTGGACGAGTACATACTTATTCATTTTTACTAGGAAAAGATTGACAGTGACATCTGATATATATATATATATATATATATATATATATATATGATATATACAAATTAATGAAGCAAATGGAAGATTGATTCGTAGTAAATCCATCTTCCGTTTCCTTCATCAGTTATAAAACTCAACAAACACTGTGGATTTCCTGACGTAGATCCAGTGAAAATTATATTGTAACCCTGGATGACATCCGGTTGCCCAATAGTAGACATATGCTCTAAGTCCAACTAGTCACACACACACACACACACACAAACATACATTTAAACATCTACCTTACTCGTGAACAAAAGTTTCAAGCCCTCCTTAAAACTCCTCTAGCATGATAATCGAAAAGTGTTATGTAGTATTTAGGTCTATTTGTATTAAACGCAACACGTCCCGGTCAGACTAAGCCAATGTACGCAATACATAATTCATAAAGGGCAGTGAGCTGGCAGAAACGTTATCACGCCGGGCGAAATGCTTAGCCGTATTTCGTCTGCCGTTACGCTCTGAGTTCAAATTCCGCCGAGGTCGACTTTGCTTTTCATCCTTTCGGGGTCGATTAAATAAGTACCAGTTATGCACTGGTATCGATGTAATCGACTTAATCCCTTTGTCTGTCCTTGTTTGTCCCCTCTATGTTTAGCCCCTTGTGGGCAATAGAGAAATAAATATATAATTCATAATGTATATCAGCATCTGTTAGCACTATTAGTAAAAATTACCACATCGAGATTAATTACAAAGTTCCTTGTCGTGTACGCGTTCGTCGTGTGCACACGTGTGTGTGTGTGTGTGTGTGTGTGTGTGTGTGTGTTATATGTGTACATATGCCGAAAGAACAATGGAAGAAGAAATTTTTCCTTTCTCAGGAAACCATTGATTTCGACATGTACTAACTGACCTTGAAAAGAAATATTTTCAATTCTATCTCTGGCCTTGAATAGTCTTTCTTCCGTTCAGTCCCACTAATACACACACACACACACACACACACACACACACACACACACACACACACACACACACACACACACACATATATATATATATATGAACGTAATTTTTTGTGTTTGTTTTGCAAGATTCTTGAACCGGAAACGTCTTTTGAAGCAGACGTTTTTGTACATTGGAAGTGGCGTTTTGTATCTTTGTATTGCCCTAAGTATTTATTTCGTGTGGCCAGTAAAGAATACATTGTTGTTGTTGTTGCTGTTGTTGTTGTTGTTGTTGTTGTTGCTGACGTCGTCGTCGTCGTCGTCGTCGTCGTCGTAGTCGTTGTTGTTGTTAAGGCCGTGAGCTGGCGGAATCGTTAACACACCAGGCAAAACGCTTATCAACATTGCCTCCGACTTTAATCCTTTCGGGATCGATAAAATAAGTGCTAGTTGAGGACTGGAGTCGGTGTAATTGACTTACCGCCGCCCCCTGAATTTGCTGGCCTTGTGCCAAATTTGAAATTGTTCTCGTTGTTGTTGCAACAATCTTGCCTGTGATTTTATTAGGTTCTTTGATGGGTTCTAGGAGAAAGTTCTGTATCAGGGCGTATGCTTTATTGACAGAACGACCCTCCCAAACATGTAAATATATGTAAATATGTATGCATGAATGTCTGCATATATAAACTTATGTTATTTCCTTGTTTTTGTAGGACACCAATTGCGACCAATGTGAGCAGTGACACTGAGAGACGATGGGCCAGCACTCCTACAGACATCAAAGAGGTTTACGGCGAGGAATACTTCAAAGAATTCATGACAGTTATCACCTCACAGATGCAGCGGGCACGTGAAAATGTGGAGGAGGTTGTCGACTTGATGGTACATGCTGTCACCTCTTCAAATCCGAAAATTCGTTATGTACCATACTGGGTTACCAACGTCCGCTCGACGATTCTTATGTATCTGCCCAGTGTTCTTCGGGACAAGTTATTTAGATCGTATTCTGTGCGATGTGAACCGAAGTGCATGCACAAAGAGTAAGCATAAAGCCACATATAGACAGCACCATCATCTCCATTTGTGTTCTCATTTTGTGCCATTAACTCTTAGAACGTACATAACTACAATGCTGCCAATGAATGCGACCAATAACACCAACAGCGAAAGCAGCAGTAGCGAGGTGATCACAGTGTTTCTTCAACCGACAGATGCATCATCACATATGATATCATCAACAACTACGAAGGTAGGCTTAAAAGTTCATAGGCTGACCCCGATGCAATGGTCGAACTTGACCAAATGGGTTTTATTTTTCGACATAGTCTCCCCTGCGGTTCATACACTTCTTCCATCGGTATCGCAGCGCTTGAATTCCCGTAGTAGTGGTATGGAAACTCTCGTCCTGACCCTCAAAAAAGTCCTCAACAGCAGATATGACTTCATCATCGGTCCGATACTGCTTCCCAGCCAAGTGTTTTTTCATGTTGGGGAACAGAAAATAGTTAGATGGTACCAAATCAGAAGAATATGGAGAATGATCAAAGCTACAGTCGTGCACAGCAGCCATTGCAGCCACAGACGTGTGTGCAGGCGTATTGCCCTGGTCAAGCAGGACCCCGCTTTCGTCAGCTTTCCAGGCCGTTTTTACTTGATTGCCTTTCGCAGCTGCCTCGGCAAGCTGGCAATAGTATGGCCTTTCTGAAGGTAATCAATGAACGCAATGCTCTTTGCATCCCAGAAGATGGAGGCCATCAATTTCCCTTCCAATGACACCACTTTGGCCTTCTTTGGTGAGGGAGAAGACGGGTGTTTCCACTGCATGGACTGCCTTTTGGTCTCTGGCTCAAAGTGGTGAACCCAACATTCATCTTGGGTGAGGAAACGTTCAAGAAAACCGCCTGGATTTGCTTCAAAAAGTGTCAAGTTCGCCTGCGACATGACCAGCCTGGTGTGCTTTTGATCAGGCGTCAAAAGTCGTAGCACCCATCGAGCAGAACCCTTCGACATGCCAAGTTCGTTATGCAGAATGTTCTCAACTCGTTCACGAGAGATGCCTACAGCATTAGCTATCTGATTAGCATTTAAACGTCTGCTATCTATCGCCATGTGGTGAACACGGTCGATGTTTTCTTGGGTGGTGGCTGTGGCAAGGACGTTCTGACCTTGGGCCGTCTTCAAGACTCTCCCTACCCGTCTTAAATTCAGCTGCTCACTTCTGCAATGTTGATAAAGCTGGAGCATCATCCCCTAATGTAGCAACCTAGAGCCGTGACTGCTCCGCCAGGTCCGACCCGCAAATCTGCGGGTCGAACCCCGTCACGGTACCGACCGCGGCTCGGATCGCGACCGAAACGACGGCCTTTCGATCGCACCAGCGGTTCGCCGGCGGGAGACCGCCGCCGATGCGTCTGCAGCCTCTTTGCTCGCTCCTAATCGCTCGCTCGCTTTCTTGTGGGCTAAGCCCTTTTTCTGCAGATATTTGATAACACCACGGTGCCAAATTTCATCCCTTTTCACGAAATGACTCTAGTACCACTTTTCCAAGTCCTCAATTCTGTATCCTGTGTGGGTTTATCTGGAAAGAAAAATATGCAGTTAGCATCGGTGAAAGTTAAATTTAGTACATGCCAAGTTTAATTACTGTATAATAACTCTTTCTTAGTCAGCCTATGAACTTTTCAGCCCACCCTCGTATACTTATATTGATAAAACAACACGATCAAGGGTTTAGTCTGTCGCTCGTTATTTACTAAAGTGGAACAAGGTAATTATAGTGAGACCCATTAGTGACCACCACAACCACAAATAACATGAACATCATCACAAACAAATATACTAAATGGAGAAACAGCTTCTAAATGAACGAAAATTAGCAGAAAAATTGGACTCAAACGCTAAATAACCAACTAACAATTAAACAAATAATTAACAATACCGAAGGAACAAAACTGCTGTGAACATAAATATTAATTAAAAGCAATACACTATCAACAAAACAATCATCAGCATCATCTTCATCGTCATCGCCGTCGTTGTCGTCATCATCATCATCGTCATCATCATCATCATCGTCATGAATAATGAGGACCATTGCATCATCATCAGTAACATCCGTCACGAAAAATTATATTTTTATCATCAGTGTAATCAACATGAAGCTCATTATCATCATCATTATCTTCATCATCAACAGCAACAGCAACAACAACAATAACACCAGCAGCAGCATAGCTATCGACATAAGCAACTTCATCATCACTATCATCATCATCGGATCAATGTGGATGGTGTTTTGTCATAATCGTGGGATCATGAGTGCGGGAAAGAATTTTGCTTAGAGGGTGCAAACCCAGTTTTTTTCACAAGGATGTTCAAAGTGTTTTCATTGTCCCCTACACCCGAAAGATTTTCAGGGTGTGTTCTCGCAACCCTTGCGCCGCCTGTTCCTGAACCTATGTGTAGGTTCCACAAATACGCTTCAACACAGAGCGATTATTTGCCCCGTGGGACACACCCGCAACATACATTCACGCTAGTGTTTAGGGCCCATATATGTAAACACGTGCAGATATACTCGTGTTTATATCTGTTTGCGCTTGCTTGTGTGTGTGTGTGTGTGTGTGTGTCTTTTACTTGGCTTGGTCATTGGACTGCAGCCATGATGGGGCCTCTTCCTGAATGGTTTTTAGTGGAACTTATCAAACTCAGCACTTAATTTTAAAGTCTAGTTCTTGTATCGTTTCTCATGCCAAACCGCTAAGTTACAGGAGCACAAAGACATATACACACACATATATACATATATCTGTACATAGACAGTCTTCAACTCAGCTTCCCAGTTTCTGTCTACGAAATTCCCTGACCAGACATTGGTCCGCTTAGGGCTGAAGTTGATGATACACAATGAAGATAACCTCGCATTAAAATTGTATCCGAAACTTCTTGACCGCAAAGCGAGTTTGTTTATCAAACAGCCATGCCTGCACCTATAAATATGATAACTTGCATCGGCCGGAAGTTGAACGCGGATCGACAGCTTAGAATGCAACCATAGTAACCGCTGCACCACCACCGTGCCATATATCACAGTAGGTAGATTTTCCAAATCGGAATATGGTGGGGCTTGTGTGGAAAAATAAAATTTCCTCAAAAAGGTGCTCAGTCTAATGGCGAAGCTGGAATTAGAGGTATCGGTGGTGCGTCGATTGGGAAATATTTTGCGAGCTTAGACACGGTCTTTATGGGAAAAATTCTGGCATTGACTTGGATGCTGAGTCAGTTGTCTATATTATAAACACATACGCACAAACATAGATTATTTACACATACGAGTGTATATGTGCGTTTGTATATGGATATATGTACGTATGTATGTATGTATATCTTCTTGTTACTCTTTCATTCTTCTACTTGTTTCGGTCATTTGACTTCGACCATACTGGAGCACCGCCTTTGGTCGAGCAAATCGACCCCGGGACTTATTTTTTTGTGAGCCTCGTACTTTTTCAAACGGTTTCCTTTTTGCCGAAATGCTAGGTTACGGGGACGTCAACACACCAGCATCGGTTGCCGAGCGATGTTGAGGGGACAAATACAAACACACAAACATATACACAAGCATGCATACATACATACATACATCCATACGTATATATATATATATATACATATATATATATATATATATATATATATATATATATACTAGAGTATGC
>NC_142932.1:121068744-121081244 GCF_046866305.1 Octopus bimaculoides | reverse complement strand
CTGTTGCTTTAACGACATTTAAGTAAACTGAATATTTATTATGTTAATTGACCCTCAAAATGGAAAACTTAGTAACATATGTTTTCATTACATGTGTCACAACGATTTTACATGAAACCGACAAAATATTTTTTTTCCCTTGTTTTGTAATGTTTCTCAAGAGTATCATTTCATGAAAAATGAAGACATTTTGGCTGCTTGAAACTTGGTAGAGACAAACTGACTGCGCAATAGATTTGTCTTGGCCTGATGGATTTCGTCTTAGATTCTGAGTTACGTGTTTAAATATGCAGTCATACAATACATTCGCACACACACGTGTCTGTCTTTGTATGTATATATATATATATATATATATATATATATATATATATATATATATAATATCAAGGGTAATGAGAAATATTAGAAATTTCTACTACCAGTGGCCTAGCGTGTAGAAATTTAGTCCATAGACTATATATTATTCATATAAATACAATGTACATTTAAATACATAAGAGGTATCCATCACAGGATTCCTTGCCCGCTAGAAAGAACAGTTAAGTTCCAAACCACTATTAGGGACAAAACTTCGAAGAGAACGAAAAATAAAACCATTTTCCATCTAGCTTCTGGACCGATGGTTTCTGACTTATTTTAGCAAATAAAATAATTTGCCAGACGAAGTCTTCTTCAGCAGGTCTTCAAGAAGACACAGGCTGTATGACATATCGCAACACTCTTGGTGACGTCACAGCACCGATTCTGTTCACAACACTTGCTAACCCAAAAACTTCAACATGACACAAATAATTATCCCAAGAAATATACCTAATCCGTTTCCTCCCAAACAGAAAACAAAAATATAAACTGACAATAAAAAAAAAGACAGACAAAATCTCATGTTTCGAAAATAGATATTTAAGTTTTCATTTTTGTTTTCGTTTTTTTTTTCTTTGTTTATTCTTTGTTTTAGTATTTTGGTAAAGTTGGAGCGAAAGAGAAAAGAGTAGCTTTTCAAAAGTTACGCATCTGAATTCAATCAGCGATTTTTCGTCCTCAAGATTTGCATTCCTGTTTAATATACGGCCAAAATACTTGAAAGAAGTTTTACCATTTTAATTCATTTATTAAACAACAAGAACTTAACTGCCAATTCCCAATGGCTTTAATTCTTAGGTGTTGTAGACTACATGCTGCATTGAGTCTTTTCAATGTGTTAAGGATAAAGTTGAATGTAGCTACATCACCATTCCTATTTCTTGACCCCTATTATTTCCTTCTGCCGCTCTAAATTATAGTAGGCTTTAAGTAGTTTCCCCTCTAAATTCATTCTGCTACAATAATAGCAAAGAGAAGCAATGTAATTATTTTAGTCTCTAGTACTGATACAAAATTTGCTAAAAAATTATAATGTTGTATCCTTGAAACGGCCGTATTGCACAGATTCCTGGAATCCTTGCTACTTATTTGCTTTACACACACACACACACACACACACACACACACACAACACATATATATATATA
The DNA here is from genome assembly GCF_046866305.1 of Octopus bimaculoides. NCBI lineage: Eukaryota > Metazoa > Mollusca > Cephalopoda > Octopoda > Octopodidae > Octopus > Octopus bimaculoides. Next base: position 121,079,733 of record NC_142932.1, on the reverse strand, counting down.
TATAAATATATATATATATATATATATATATATATATATATATGCCCTCTCATATATACTCACATGCATATATGCACAACATACAGACATATAGATGCACATACATTGATATGTATATCCCAGCAGCCCTTGCTGTTGACGTCACCCAAAGTGAACAATATCATCGTTAACGGCAACGTGACCACAGTCCAATGACTCGAACTAGTACAAGGATAAAAGGATATATATATATATATATATATATATATATATATATATATATATAAACAGAAACACAAGGGAACAAACGAAAATTTCAATCACAAAATGGGATGTTGCTAATTTGTCGTCAGTTATCGCCTAAAAGATCCTTACAATTTCACACTTTTAATGAGTGTATTCTTCCTTTTTGGCGGCATCAACAATGAGACCTCCCGGGAATAGCGAGCGAATGCGAGGGACATTGAGGAAAACAAGAACGATACAAATGTTCTTAGAAAATAAAGTAAATTAATATACATTATAGAAACAAAATTAGGTCACGCGGCTCCAAGACGAAACGAATGTGTGGGTAACGCACTGGAACGAGAATGTCCTATAGGACTGGAAACGGTAGAGAGGACAGGTGGGAAAACAGAACGAAAGGTGAAGAAATAAACCATGCTGGAAGTAGACAGAAACGTGACGTATCGGGTCAACGGTCAGGCGAAAAAGGAAATGGAGGAGGAGAGATGAGAATGGTCACAGGTCACGTGGTAGTGAGAGGAGAGAGAGAAAGGGGGGGTTGGAGGGTAGTTGGAAAGAGAGCAACAGAGAGGAAAGCTGTTGGGAGACGGAAGGAGAGAAGGAGAGAGAGAGAGAAAGAGAGAAGAAGGCAAAAGAGAGAAAAAGTGATACATACATACATACATACATACATACACTGGAAAAATTAGGGTTCTCAAAATCTGAAAGAAAAAGGCTGATTAGAAGACTACAGATTCAAGCCATCAATGGAACTGTAAAGATATGTAAAACTTTCCAAAAATTTAGCACATAAATACATATGCATGCATCTAGACATAAAAACGCATCCATAAAACAAACATACAAATCTGCGCATACACTAACACCAAATACTGCACACACACACATATGCACAAATACCTAGATGATGTTGATAAAAGTTCCAATGAAGGAGCCTTGAATCTATGTTAGAGTCCGGCTCTTTCTCTATGGACAAGAAATACAGAAATGAAACTGATTGATATACATACATACATACATACATACATACATACATACATACATACATACATACATACGCGTATTCATATACAAATATATACATTTATATTTACTTTCGGACTGCACGTAAAGCAAACCAACAAGAATTGAATATTTGACTCTCGTTCGTTCAGTTCATTGCTTCTACGATGCTTTCTCTCATCACAACATTAACTATTCTGTACTTTGTGACCTTCAATCCTACACATTCCTTACGCCGATGACACCATATCTACCCTCCTCCCCTCCTATTTGAGACAGCTTTTTTATGCTTGTTGTGTCAACATCTGGTGCGACAGCGTGTCTTTTTATAAGTGTAAGATTTGAACCTATTTTACAATGTGACCTTTACAAATCCATTATACATGACCTCTGATCAGTCATCAAAGATTTTAATGAAACTAACATATAACAATGAGTATTCCGTACTCATAAAAACGATACTGTTTCAAAGTTCGAAGTTAGATAAATCCTACATTTAGAACTGCTATTAAATTCTTTTGAAGAACCCTTTATTTCCCGCAAATGCAAGGTTTTCTTACAAAGTTTGGGTTTTCATGACACGAATGTTATTTTGTTTTCGTGTAGTTACTAAACGCTTATAGGAGACAAATGCGCCATGTCGTGAACGACAGCTTAAGAATTTGATCGGCGCCTCTAAAGCAAATAGAAATTACAAATTATGACATTTACAGAAAAGTGAGCGCTTACATTGTTTGATCAACTAAATCCATTTAATTACTGGAGGGATATATGTTGGTAAATACTTAAATCAACCAAAACAAGGGCGAGAGCTTAAAACTGAGATAATTTTGATGATAGAATTACGAACCGAAATCCCATTTAAATCAAATTGCAGACAGATCGAAATGGCAAAAAGTAGAACAATCTGATCTTTGAAGAAGACAGTGACAACATTGGACATACTCGTTCTCATTGAAGCTCTTCAGTAAAGTATAATCATTCACGTGTCCCTCAGACCGATAGATAAAAATGAATATTTAGACATTGCAGAGTACAGTAATCACTCACCATATCGCGGTTCACCTATCTCGCACTCAGTACAACGCGGATCTTTCTCCCTAATATATGTAAATTTATATCACGGGTTTCTGCGGCTGATAGGTATTTATATTTTCTTAGATTGTAATTATTTCTGTAGTTTTATTTCACGCCTAAAAATTAATAAATAAAAATACAGTGCAATACTGCACTGTATAACGCATTAATTGAAATATATCAAAACAAATACGTAGTGTGCCTTAGATGAGTACACAAAGAATCACACATGCTGTATGGAAATCGAAACTCGAGAGGCGAGTGTATGGTGCTGTCTTGCATCTATAATAAAATAAATATATACAAACTATTAAAATAATTTTTTTTAAATATACAGTACAGTACTGCTTCTACTCTGCGGATTTTCCCCTATCGAGTGGGGGTCTTGGAACGTAACACCCGTTATAGTCGAGGGATTAGTGTATAAGTACATTTACTAGTATGATGATACATGCCTACGTGAGAGCTTCTTCCTGTAGGAGAGCTTCACAAGTGAGACTATATTTAATAATGTAACCTTAGAGGAGGGTTTGTTTTCTTCATTGTTGTATCGAGTGGTCGATCGATTCCTTTAAGTTTTTCTTTTACTTCATTGATATAAGAGGCAAAATAAGCAATTAGTAAGATTGGTAAGACACTGAAATTCGTTTTAGAATTATTGACCGTACGAAATTCTAAATCTGTCATCTTGGCTTGGAGATATATGTATATATATATATATATATATAATACTATATTAATTATTATATACATAATTATAACAAGGGATTGGCAATATTACCTCTCTTCACTTATAGAGTTTTATTGAAATCCAATTAGCCTATAATTGAACTGGATGTTCGTTTAACATGTATGCAAAGTTTTGTCAAGATCGGTTCACTAGTGTAGGCAGCAAGATGGTAACAGTCAGATCGACAGACAGAAATTGCTATTTATGTATAAGATATATGCATATATGTACGTACGAATGTAAGTTTCTTTTGTTTTTAAACATTTAAATTCTTTCCTTGAAGAAGGAGCTGGTTTCAAACAAAAATACGAAGCTCCATCATTGGAAGGTAGATAATGAAAACAACGTCACATTTTAAACCTGAGGAAAGTCTTGCATAGTTTTACCGTTCCGCTTACAGATTGTATTTATAATGTGCGAATCTGTTGGTTGATTTCTTTTCATGAAAATCCAAGTCTATCCACACGGACAGTCGGGTATTTACTTAGAAAACCAAGTACTCCAATTGTTATTGGTTTAAATATAAATTTGTAATCCGGATATTGAAGCCTGAGGTCTTGAAGTAGTTATCTTCTTTCTCTTTGATTTTCAAAGAGATCTTGTATATATGTATGTATGTATGTATGTATGTATGTATATAAGAAGGTCATTGATAAAGTTCGTGAAAAACTGATTGTCAATTTATGTCGTGGATTCAGAAAGACATTTATCTTGATCAAACGTTCCTATAACATTTGAGAATGTCGGCAGCGTGTCGAAACTGTTCTGCATACCAATCGGATAATTTCAGGTCATTTATAGAGAAACTATGTGACAGACTGGTGCTTCCTTCTTCCGGTAAGTCAGCTATGTATCCTCCTTATTTTCCTAAATAAAAAGGAATGTATACATGTTTATCTGAATGTTTGTACGTATGTGTATGCTTATATATATATATATATATATATATATATATGCACACATATATATACATATATATATATATACACACACACACACACACACACACATATATATGTGTGTGTGTGTGTGTGTGTGTGTGTGTGTATTTGATTGCATGTAGGCATGTGTTTGTATATGTGTACATATGTATGTATATGCATGTACGTATATGCGTATGTAAGCATGTATGTATGTACGTATATACACATATAAATAGTATATATATATATATATATATATATATATATATATATGCGTATATATATATTTACATATACATATGCATATATGGTTACAGGTCGTCACCAACAGTAAACAACATGAAATACGAAAACAAATGAGTTCAATATGCAAACAACGAAAGAAACAAATGGAAAACAGGACAAGTAACACAAAGAACGACCTTTCACCAGTTGTCGGCTGTCTATCTACTCCTCATTTCGAGCATTGAACGACAATATGTGTCTTCGAAGACAGTTGCTCCCAGGAGTACCAACGAGAGAGAGAAACGAAGAAAGAGGAGGAGAGAAAGATAGAAACGGTGAAGGGGAAAAAAGGGATTTAGAGAAAAGGATGAGAGAGAAAATGATGGGGGATATATATTGAGAAAAAAGGTCACCTGAATTTTGGAAAAAAACCTGTTTTATTTATTCATTATCGTTAGCGCTTTCGTTCGTTTCTCGAACATGTCAAATAGAATTTTGTGAATGTACAAATAGCTTGTTCGTGTATATAAAAACCGATGTTTTGGGGGGTTTTGTTTCGAAGAGGAGAACATTGTTTTTGGTTTTTTTTTTTTTTTGGTGGATGAGGTTCCATGACAATGGGGATAGATAGATAGAAATATAGGTAGGTAGATAGACTGATAGATAGATAGAGAGAGGAGAGAGAGAGAGAGGGAGAGAGAGAGGAGAAGGGAATCACTTTTCTATTCACCACTCTATTCATTCATTTAATCATTTACCATTGTATTGAAATGGGTTTAAGGATGCTGACCTCTTCAAGAAAACAAAAATGTGCGGTGTGGTCATCACTGAAGGTCTTTTTTCTTTCTTTCTCTTTTCCCTCTTCTACCCTTCTTTCTTTTTCTTTTTTCTTTTTGTCTCCTCTTTCCTTCTTTTTTCCTCTCTCTTTTTCTCCTCTTTCAGTTATATTTAGAATACAAAACGTACTGTCTCCGTTTCTCTTTCAAACATTCAATTTTGGAGAGAAGTTTTTGATGAAATGTTGTTCTGAATATTTACAGAGATGAGCATTATGTTTCCAATATTTGAGTTATATTGTAGAATACAAAATATACTGTCTCGGCTTTTCTTTCAAACATTTAAGTTTGGAGAGAATTTTTTGATGAAACGTAGTTTCCATTGCTTTTCGATATTGCGGATCTTTCCGTTTACATTTGTAAAAGGGGAAAATTTTGAATTTTCCGTCACTGCATATTTCCAGATGCTTACTTAATGGAAACTTGCGTAATTCTTCTTGCCGGATATGCTGCCTGTGGATTCTTGCTCGTTGGCAGAGGGAATTATTCGTTTCGGCAATGTAATTTTCTTTGCAGTTTGGGCAGGTAATGCAGTATATGAGGTTTTGTGTTTTGCAGTTCATATCTGCATTTATTTTGAAAAGGAATCCGCTCTTGAATTTTATGTGGGAACCACTTTCTAAGTATTTAAAGTTGTTGTTATTGTTGTTGTTGTTGTTGTTGTTGTTGTTGCATGTTCCATATCTCCTATCTCCACATTTTTTTACTAAGAATTTTGATTCATTCTCTGATTTGAATTCTGCCCTTGTGAGGTGTTTTTTAAGATTTTTTGGTTGGTGTCTGCTATTCCGTGTCTATATACCCCGTCTAAATATTTGTCCTTTCCCTTGTAGGGGGGGTGAAGTGGAATTTATTTCTGACAATTGATTCATCATTTGGATCCTTATTGCTGACGAATTCTAAAAGTCGGAGGTGGCGGTAGAAGTGTTCAATATCACATTTCAGTTCAATGAGATTAGGGGTGGGTGTCGGGGTAAACTTGAAACCTTTTAATTGGAGATTCATCTCATTCTCGTTGAGGTTCCTATTTGACAAATTTATGATCTTTGGGTCTATATATTGTGTGTGTTCATTTAAATTTTGTGTATTATCGGGAATTGTATTACCATATCTCCATTTTCTGATCTCGGTGGTCTGGTTTCCATGTAGGCGGGAGGAAGGTTCGTGTCCTTTCTGTGAATTCCGTTTGTTATATGATTTGTTTTCTTCCCATCTTCCATGCTTTTTTCGCCATTCAGGATATATGGGATTTTTGGTCGTAAATCGTGGGTTGCTCGTGTTATCATGATTATTACTCCTATTATAGTACCTGTGCTGTCTGCATTTTGTTTCTTTCTTCCCATGTATTCATCCATCTTGGGTACATGTTATTACGGGTTGGTGGTTGTCTGTATGTTATTCGTTTTTCTTCCTATGTATGTATGTATGTATGTATGTATGTATGTTTGTATGTATGTATGTATGGATGGATGGATGGATGAATGTATGTATGTTTGAATGTATGCACGTGTGTGTATAAATGTGTGTATGTATGTATGTATGTATGTATGAATGTATGCACGTGTGTGTATAAATGTGTGTATGTATGTATGTATGTATGTATGTATATATATGTATGTGTGTGTATAAATGTATGTATGAATGTATGTATGCATGAATCTATGTACGTGTGTGTATAAATGTATGTATGTATGAATATATGTACGTGTGTGTTTAAATGTATGTAAGAATGTATGTACGTGTGTGTATATGTATGTATGTATGTATGTATGTATGCATGAATGTATGTGTGTACTATTTTAGGATTTATGTATGTATGGATATGTATACATACATGCACACGTATGGAGGAATTTCATTTGTATTCTGCTGTTAAATAAACTCTTCCAAGTTCTGATGCACTGAAGGCAACAACAGGAAGCGAAAACTCGTACTAAATAAATAATTGAAAGTTTTATACATTCTTGAGGTGAACGATGAACCAAATTCAAAATAATAATAGTAATAATAATCGTTTCTACTGTAGGCACAAGGCCTGAAATTTGCAGGAAGGGGGACTAATCGATCACATCGATCCCGGTGTTTCACTGCTACTTAATTTATCGACCCCCGAAAGGATGAAAGGCGAAGTTGAACTCGGCGGAATTTGAACCCAGAATATAGCGACGGGCGAATTACCATTAAGCTTTTTGTCCGGCGCGCTAATGATTCAGCCAGCTCGCAATAATAATAATAATAATAATAATAATAATAATAATAATAATAATAATAATAATGATAATAATAATAATAATAATAATAATAACAACAACAATAATAATAATAATGGTTTCAAATTTTGTCACAAGATCAGCTTTTTGGGGGCAATATCGTTAAGCATTTCGTCCGGCGCGGTAATGATTTGTACCAGCTCGCCGCCTTGATAATAATAATAATAATAATAATAATAATAATAATAATAATAATAACAATAATAATAATAATAATAATAATAACATCGTTAACTGGTCAATTACTGAAATATGTAATGTTGACAGAAAAATACGAAAACTGTTGACAATGCATAGAATGCACCACCCTAAGGCAGATATAGAACGTCTTTATCTGCCAAGAAAAGAGGGAGGTCGAGGACTACTACAGCTGGCATTATCAATGAAGGTAGCCACAATTGGCCTAGACGCCTATATGAAAAACTCTGAGGACTGGATGCTAAAACTTGTCTTAAAATATGAAAGCAAGAAAGCATCTTACTCAGTAACAAAACAGGCAAAGGAATATCTAAGTGAATTCCAATTGCAACAAATTCAAGAATTAGACGAACTATAAACACCTACAGAAAAAGCTAAGCGCTTGAAAACCCGTGCTAAAATTGCTGCCTTAGCTATTATGACTGAAAAATGGCATGGAAAACCTCTCAATGGCAAATACCCAAAGAGAGCGAATAATGCAGATATTGACAAAGCCCTTACCCACCAATGGTTAATGGCCTCTGGATTGAAATCAGAAACAGAGGGGTTTATCATAGCAGCCCAAGATCAATGCCTACCTACAAAGAACTACCAGGCCAACATATTAAAGAACGGCAGCTCCCCATTATGTCGTATATGCCAACAACAAAATGAGACCATCGATCATGTTGTCTCCATGTGCAGTCTGCTTGCGCCTACAGAGTATCTCAACAGGCATGATAGAGCTGCACAATATATTCACTGGGTAATATGCAAAAACCTGGACTTGCCCCATGATAAAAACTGGTGGGAACACAAACCACCCCCAGTACTTGAAAATGATCACATTGCACTCCTCTGGAACTTCACCATTCAAACTGACAGAAAGATAGACGCAAATAGGCCAGACATCATACTGAAAGACTTCAGACAAAAATCATGCCTCCTCATTGATATGACTGTCCCAATTGATATAAACGTATCTGTCAAGACCTACCAAAAACTGAGCAAATATAAAGATCTTGAAATAGAAATTAGCAAAATGTGGAATCTGAAGACGAAAACAATACCTATTGTCATAGGTGCCCTGGGAATGACAGCGAAACGGGCTGATTACTACCTAGCTCAGATACCAGGAAACCCCAAAATGGCTGAAGTCCAAAAGATAGTGCTCATGGGAACTGCCCATATCCTACGTAAAATACTGTCTATGTGATCTCAAATTTTAAAGCAAACATAATTTTCTTATGGTTTCTTAAACATTCACTTGAACAAAACTGTACAAATCCAAATATATGGTACCCTAGGCATAACACCTACATGAACTTCTAACTTGTTGTCTCTTGAGGTCTCTGGGTGAGACTTGGATCCAACTTGTACAAATGCAAAACAAAAGTCAAGCATAAAATAATAATAATAATAATAATAATAATAATAATAATAATAATAATAATAATAATAAGAAGAAGAAGAAGAAGAAGAAGAAGAAGAAGAAGAAGAAGAAGAAGAAGAAGAAGAAGAAGAAGAAGAAGAAGAAGAAGAAGAAGAAGAAGAAGATAACGACAGTGACGATTACTATAATGATGATGATGGACGATGACGATGTTGATGACGATCAACAAGTGCAAAACCAAAAAAAGAATCAGCAACAACAGCAATTAGAATTTTTAAAAAAAACACAAGGAAATCATGAGGAAGCATTCGAATACATCCAAAGAAATATAAATAGCTTTAGAAATGTGTCGACAAAAGCGTGGAGGTCATTGATCAATCGTCATAAAAACAGAAATTCGTTACGACGTGAACGTTAATTGTAATTAATTAAGTAATACGATTCAGCCAGTGAGATGTAGGGAAAAATATTTTTTTTTAAATATAAAATATAGAGAGAAAGGAAATGCACAGAAATCTTATGCCGGAAAATATTGATCATACTACGTATTTGTGTGTGTATATATATATATATATATATATATATATATATATATATATATATATATATATATATATATATATATATATATATATATATATATATATAGTACAACGCGTAAATACTGATAGAACAGTATATGTGGGATAATATCCCTTACAGAGCAGAAAAATCTGCTCTGTAAGGGATATTATTTCATATATACTGTTCTATCAATATTTACGTGTTGAAAAATATATCTTTCTACTTGTAATATATATATATATATTTCAGTTTGTTTACATATGACGTAATATACACATACTTTTTCACGTCTGGCCGTATTGCCTTTTTTGTTTGTTTATTTCCCTGTTTCGTTTTCCTGTCTTGTTTTCCGTCCGCCACTACCCTCCATGGAACAAATTTAATTTGTGTCCGTGGGAAGAGCCATTGTAAAGATGCGTCCGGCCCTAACTCTTCGAAACGCCAGTGTTGTAATGGTGGCAGCTGATGAAGGAAATGTTCTCTATGTGGCCTGTGTGTTTTCGTACCTTGTTTATCATTTTGTCCATGTTTTTTTGCAACGTCATGTACCCAGATATGCATCTATATATACATGTAGATGAAGGTATATACATACATGTACACATATATGCATATACTCATATATTATTTGTGTAGTAAGTAACTTGCTTGCCAACCACATGGTTCCGGGTTCAGTCCCACTGCGTGGCACCTTGGGCAAGTGTCTTCTACTATAGCCTCGGGCCTACCAAAGCCTCGTGAGTGGATTTGGTAGACGGAAACTGAAAGAAGCCCGTCGTATTTATATGTATGTATATATATATATATATATATATATATATATATATATATATACATGTATGTGTGTGTATATGTTTGTGTATCAGTGTTTGTCCCCCTAACATCGCTTGACAACCGATGCTGGTCTGTTTACGTCCCCGTAACATTAGCGGTTCGGCAAAAGAGACCGATGGAATAAGTACTAGGCTTACAAAGAATAAGTCTTAGAGTCGATTTGTTCGACCAAAAACGTAACAAATATTTAGCCACATATGGACATGATCCGAAAAGTTCAGTTCTTGAATTTAGACATGTGGCGGGGTCTAAGCTACCTTTCCAGATGAGACATCTTTCCATATCACAAAGACCCCATTTTCTGCTGCCGTTGGTGTAGGGCTTACACTTGGCTAAGATCTTCCAATGGATGTTGTAACTGACACCTTTATCTTTTAAGGACCATATATGACAGGATTTGCAGAACTGCGAAAATCATTGTTCCACTTTTCATAATTGCTCTTTCTACAGTTTTATTACATCTAGAAGAAAAATAGCTTTGAGGCGATACAAATATCTCTTTTTAATCAGGTATTATATCAGAGATTACGAATAGGTGCAGGCGTCCCAACCACATGATTCTGGGGTTCAATCCTACTCTGTGGAACCTTGGGTATATGTCTTCTACTATAGCCCCGGGCCGACCAAAGCCTTGTGAGTGGATTTGGTGGACGGAAACTGAAAGAAGTTCGTCGTATATATATATATATATACATACATATATATATATATATACATATATATATGTGTGTGT
>NC_142932.1:121043039-121068244 GCF_046866305.1 Octopus bimaculoides | reverse complement strand
CGGTTGTGGTGAAATCCTGACACCCCTGTGGAATAAAAAGTCAACTGTCCTAAACCGTATTAAGGCGCATGCACACTTTCAGGGAAACGAGAGCAGATACGAACAAAGACAAAATACATTACAAACCCAGACAGCAAAATGGAAAAAGTTACCCCTAAAAAGAACAGTGAATATACAACACAAGTAACACACAGCAAGGACAAAGAGACAAAAATGAACAGATTCAAACGCAGACAAAAATATTACAAACACAGACAACAGAAAAAAGTTACCCCTAAAAAGAACAGTGAATATACAACACGAGCAACACACAGCAAGGACAAAGAGACAAAAATGAACAGATTCAAACGCAGACAAAAATATTACAAACACAGACAACAGAAAAAAGTTACCCCTAAAAAGAACAGTGAATATGCAACATACAGCAAGGACAAAGAGACAAAAATGAACAGATTCAAACGCAGACAAAAATATTACAAACACAGACAACAGAAAAAAGTTACCCCTAAAAAGAACAGTGAATATGCAACATACAGCAAGGACAAAGAGACAAAAATGAACAGATTCAAACGCAGACAAAAATATTACAAACACAGACAACAGAAAAAAGTTACCCCTAAAAAGAACAGTGAATATGCAACATACAGCAAGGACAAAGAGACAAAAATGAACAGATTCAAACGCAGACAAAAATATTACAAACACAGACAACAGAAAAAAGTTACCCCTAAAAAGAACAGTGAATATGCAACATACAGCAAGGACAAAGAGACAAAAATGAACAGATTCAAACGCAGACAAAAATATTACAAACACAGACAACAGAAAAAAGTTACCCCTAAAAAGAACAGTGAATATGCAACATACAGCAAGGACAAAGAGACAAAAATATTACAAACACAGACAACAGAAAAAAGTTACCCCTAAAAAGAACAGTGAATATACAACACGAGCAACACACAGCAAGAACAGAGACAAGAATAAGGTAACTGTTTAAAAACTCTTTCTAAAAATGTTCAATGACGTTATCTGGAGTGTGGGGTTCGAGTCGCTGTCGTTCCACCTTTTCATTTATCATTGCCATTCTTTTCATTCTTCCTCACTTTTGTGCTTTATCTATCCTTGCTTGTCTCCTCCATGGCAGGCCCTGGGTGACCAATAAAGAAATACAGTGTGGTGTGTGCCGGCGCTTTTTGAAGATAGTCGTAGAAATCGTTGAGAAGGGATATTTATTTCTTTATTGCTCACATGAGGCTAAACGTAGAGGAGACAAACAAGGACAGATAAAGGGATTAAGTCGATTACATCGACCCCAGTGCGTAACTGGTACTTAATTTATCGACCCGGAAAGGATGAAAGGCAAAGTCGACCTCGGCGGAATTTGAACTCAGAACGTGGAGACAGACGTTTCTGCCAGCTCGCTCCCTGCCCTGTTGAGAAGAGATATTATTTGTTAGGTGGGGTTTTTTTTTCCTGATTTATACTGATATTGTTATAACCTTGTTGTCCACGTTATAAAGTGACATATACGGTGAGGTCAAAGAAGGACATAACAGTGTCGACGAGACCCAACACGAGCAAAGCAAAAAACGAACCACAATTGTCAAAAGCAGAGATAAACACAACATAGAGCGAATGACTATCAAGCAACAGCGTAGGGACTGGCATACTGTATCACATGGAACTATATTAACAGGGTTGATAAGATTTATTGTTCAGCGAGAAAGAGTTATATTTAGGGTATATTATATATTATGTTCATCAGGATTATTTTGTTGGAAATTTGTGAGCTCTTTTACAATCGAATATTGCTTTTGTGTCGCGTTGTAGCTACTGTTGTAGCTACAATTTCTGTTGATGTCGTAGTTCATATTATAGCGTCGGTGTTTTTCCTTGTGTTTTTCGTTTATATATTTAAAATTTTTCTGAAATAAACATCGAAACACCCTTAAAATGTTTAGACAGCTGGTTAACATTGTAGAACATCTACCATCTTTTATATTTTACTTTATTTTATATCTATGTTTACTTCTGTTTGCAAGAAAAACATGAAGTATATTTAAGAATCAGGACATCTGATTCGGGTGAATTTATATTGAGTTTCTGCTGCTGGATAACGCGAAGGGGATGTGCTTGATATCATCTAGTATTCATTCTAATAAACTCTTCTATTTTTGTATAAAGATTCATCTCCATACACGTTAATTATATACATTAATATACATAAATGTGTAGTTGTAGGTGTACTTACGTATGTATGTATGTCATTATTCAGTTTATTTCAAAATTTCTTGCAAATGGAGTAAGAATCGGTTTCTATCCTAGATCCAAGGCTCCTTCACTGGAATTTCAACATCAGCAACAGGGTATTTTTGTTTGCATGTTCAGTGGTTGGACAAAATAATGGAAACACCTAGCATCATAATTTTGAAATATCTAGAAAACCGTCAAAAGCTTGTGTAGTTATCTTTTTTTATTTATTATTAGTGTTGCTTAATATGTTTTGCTAAAACCGCTTTTTCTTTTCAGATATCATCAGGAAATGGTAATTAAAATGACAGATCTAGCGGACTTTCAAAGAGATCAAATTGTTGGTGCTCTTATGGCAGGCGCTGGCGTAACGAAAGCAGCCGAAATGTTTGTATCAAGAAGTACTGTCTCGAAAGTAACAACAGCCTTTGAGAAAGAGGGAAAATCTCCTCGTCGAAAAAAAATTTAGACAGGGACCGTCGGACTTCTACGCGAATTGTTTGAAAGGATCACAAAACTACAGCTCCCAAAATTACTGCAGAGTTTAATGACCACCTCGGGAACCCAGTTTCCAAAAAAACTGTTCGCCGGGAGCTGCACAAAGCCGGATTTCACAGGACGGCTGAAATTACAAAAACACTACTTTCAAAAACAAACGTTGCAAAGCGTTTAGAGTGGAGTAGAAACCTACAGAATTGGTCTCTAGAGTAGTGGAAGAATGTTATTTTCACGGACGAGTCATCCTTTACCTTATTTCCGACCACTGGCCGAGTGTACGTGAGGAGACAGCCAAAAGAAACACTTGACCAGGAGGATCTGTGATAATTTGGATGGCTATATCTTGGAAATCCGCCGGCCCAATGGTTTCCCTTTATGGCAGAATTAATAATCAAGACTATTTAAGCATAATACCGTGATGACATTTTCGGACAACTGCTTATGATATGGGTGATACCTTAAGTGTTAACTCCACAAAGTCTGCATCGATTGTCACATTTTACTGCCTTTCCTGCCTTTTTTGTTGATGTACAGAAATCACTCGCCATATCGCGGTTCACCTACTGTGCCCTCAGTACATCGCAGATTTTTCTGGCTAATATATGTAAATTTATATCGCAGACTCCTCGCGACCGATAGATCTTTATATTTTTCTATATTTTAATTATTTCTGTGATAAAATAAGCATTTTTACGCCTATAAATTAATAACTTAATAAATAAGAATACAGAACAGTACAACACTGTATAACACATTAATTAAAATATACTAAAAGAAAATACGTAGTGTCCCGTAGTTGACTGAACAAGGAATCGCACATACTGTATGGAAACCGAAACTCGGGAGGCAGGAAAAAGAGAATGAGGAGAGTTTATAAAAGCTTATACATAAACAAGATAAATATATACAAATTATAAAAATAATTTTAAAAAATATACAGTGCAGTACTGTTTCTACTTTGCGGATTTTCACCTACCGCGTGGGGTTTTGGAACGTAACACCGCGATGGTCGAGAGGTTACTGTATGCACGTATATATATATATATATATATATATATATATATATATATATATATATATGCATGTTTGCATTATGTTCTTTAGAATCTGCGGGTTTTCAAATAAAGGACAACTCTTAGTTTTACATGTTTTTTTACAGAGTTTCGGTTTGTTTATTATTTTACAGAGCGGCATGGTAGACTGTCACTTGATTGATGGATAAATCAAAGATTCTAATGTTGGAGCGGAGAAGATGGGGGGGGGGGGGGCTGGCCAGAACTCAGTGAGACAAAATAAATAAAAGGGTTATTTAGTTGAAGAGATTTCCTGCGTTAAAAGACGAAGATGGGGAATAAAAAAAAGTAGACAAGTAAAAAAAAAAAATGTATGAAAATATATATATATATATATATATATATACACACGCATGCCCACGCGAAACTTAATTTTTGCTACAAACTAACATAAAATTTGTATGCTCTAAAGGCGGGCCTGTTTTACAGTTAATCATTTTAAGGTTCCGGAATCAGCTGAACATGACTACAACTATTACACTCTGGAATTTGTGTTTGGGTATATTGGAGCTACAAGAGTTTGGAACGTATAAGTGAAAATGTGAGGGAAAATTTCATATGCCAACATAAAAAAAAAAAAATTGAATAATTTAAGAATTTCAAAACCATTTTTTTTTTTTTTTTAGAAAAAATACTGGAATATCGCAAAAGCAGGTTAGTGGTGAATGACTGAAACTTTACAATTGTCAGACCAAAATTTTGACATAATTTAGTCTTGCCTGATGTTCAAATTCATTCGTAGACTGATACATTAGGGGTACTTTTTGGTTATCTCACTACCATTAAAAAATAGCCATTAAAAAAATTGGGTTATCTCCCCACTAAAAAATCGAGTTTGTGGCGACAAGGGGTTGGATTACAAGAGAGTTAGATCCTTTTGCTTCAATACTTCAACAGATCGTTGACGTTTGGCTTCCTCAATAGGAACTATATGATTTGTTATCAACATGTTATAGATTCAGTAAGGTGTTAAATTTTTTTAGCTTTCATGTTTATTAATTTTTTCAGTTTTGCATGTTTTGTTAGAAAAAATATTGTCAGATTCAAACGATGTTTCACTCTTTCTGTTTATTAATTTTTTTCTCTTTTTGTTTTGTTTTATTGTTAAACAATTTTTTTAATTGCGCGAGATAACCAAAAGTACCGATATTTCTTGTAAAACAGGGGGAGATAACCCAACTATTTAACCAAAAAGTACTAGAGATCTACCGTTGTCTATTTAAAGTGCATAATCTTATGTCATAGTTAGAAATTACAATAAATTCCTTTCCGTGGTAGCATATGGTGATTTTCGCTTTTAATGTTACCTATTAATACAGAACATGGAGAGATTTTTTTAAAACTGTTTCAAGTACATTAGAGTAATCGATATTTTTGCTATACCATAAACGTAAATTAAATACAGGCACACACAAGTTTCCTTTTCAATAACTATATTAAATGTATTTGCTTATTATTAGTAGTAGCAGTAGTAGTAAGGCGGTTTACTGGCAGAATTGTTAACACGTCGTATAAAATCATCTGTCTTTTCGTTCTGAGTTCAAATTCCGCCGAGGTTGGCTTTGTCTGTCATCCTTTTGAGGGTGGGGAGATAAATTAAGTACCAGTTGCGTACTAGGGTCGATCTAATACACCGGGCCCCCTCCCCCACCCACCCCCAAATTTCAGGCCTTATGCCATGAGTAGAAAAGAATCGTTGGCGCGCTGGACGAAATGCTTAGCGGCATTTCGTCCGTCGCTACTTTCTGAGTTCAAATTCCGCCGAGGTCGACTTCGCGTTTCATCCTTTCGGGGTCGATAAATTAAGTACCAGTTGATTACTGGGGTCGATGTAATCGACTTACCCCTTTCCCAAATTTTATTATTATTAGTTGTAATAGTTGTTGTTGCTTCTTACTCTTTACCTTCTGATTTCAACTTCCGCCGGCATCAACTTTGCTTTTTATCCCTCCGATATCGATGAAATTATAAGCATAAAAGTACCAATCAAGAACTGGAGTTCATGGTAATACTATCGATTTCTTCTCACTCTTCAAAATTGCTGACGTCATGCTTAAGCTAGACACCATTATTTGTAACGCGTCATTTTACATAATTCATTCGACGGACTTTATACATGCTTAGACGTTTAATCAAAACATAAGGTTTATTAAAGCATGGTACGTGTGGAACTGACAGCATAATTACCAAATTAATCCACCGCCTTTTTTTATGTTTGTTATGCTACGATCCTTAAATACAAAATCAAATGTTATTCTCGAAAGGTTACATACTGCTAACATCCTGTAACCTCTCGTTTCGTCACTTCCTGTTGTTTTTTTACGACTCCGTCAATGTTTAAGTTGTGCCAAAATGGTCGAGGTTTTAGTTTTACTTTTTCATTTTATTCGTAATGGTGTAGTGTTTAGTGGTTGTTGTACTAAGGACTTTGGTTATATTTATGATTGACGGTGGTTACTCGATTGCAAGTGCTGGTTTCTGTTACATTTGGCGTAGTTTAGTACGATTCAAAATTTTTAAGAATCTAATTTGTGTTTCCAGGACACGAAGCTCCTAAAAAAAAAAGAAAGAGAAAAAAACTGGAGGAGTAAAACACGAACTTGGCAGATATATAAATATTTCGACAAGATAGAAAAACTGGATTCCTTTAATTACACCTCTTCCAGGTTCATTGATATTCTGTTTAAATTATTTATGTTAGCAATGCGTGCTGGCAAAGGAAATACCATTTCATTATAGAAAGAGAATACGATAAGCAAATATAATCAAACATGTCCCGCAACGACTAGACCTGCTACAATACTTACGACAGTCGTGTTGGGGTCGAAAGAGATCTACATGGTTGTGCGAGTTGCTAGAAATAGAAACAAAATGTTCTATACGTTTTGCACAACACTCAAAGAAAACAACGCATTAAATAATACGAGCTTAGTTAAACTGTGTCTGGATGAAAGCAGGGATGGTCGCAGGTGGAATGACTTTAATCATTGGCCGTCAAGATGGTATCTTTAAAGAACAGTTGCAACAGCACCGCAACAGTCAACATCATACCGTTCGACTATCATACTACAGAATTCAATAAGACCCTCAGCCACTAATAAACTGCATGCCAGTCCTAAAATGACCACCACAGTTGTACAACTGAATTGGGTATGTAGCTGAAACGCTGCCGCTTATTTGACGTCGCAGATTCGGCGCTGGATTATTCGACATCAGACTTCATGTTTCTCTCGTTCTCCACCCTCCCTCCTTCCCTCCCTTTCCCCCTCTACCTCTCTTTCTGTGTATAAGGACAGGGAAAGTGTTTGTCAATCATATTCACTCAATAAACTTTCAAATCCCTCGCTCGCTTTTTCTCTTTTTCTCACTCTATCTGTATGCGCTTATTTCTGCACATGTACACACGCGCGCGCGCGCGTGTGTGTGTGTATGTATGTTTGCCTCCAGCGCTAAGCCGTACAATCGCCAAAACAGGTTCAATGCTCAGTCAACCGTACCAGATCGTCGGCGTCCAAACAGCTGCGCCCGATCGTCTCAATCTGCATTTATATATTTCTTATTTACAACTGTACTCAGAAGGAGAGAAATATCAAGGTCGCGGTTATCTTCACGGCAGGAGGACAAGTTAAGCAGTGAAGGTTGGTCATGAGCCTGACTCAAAGGTGAGATATCATAATGGGTATTAATATCTAACGTGATAGTCTCTGCGTTTGTTACGATGAATGAGTCCAAGTTAAAATAGGTCCGAAAATGTGAAAGGATGGAACGATGATAGTTGTAACAATTTCTGCCAGCTCGCTGCCTTTGTTCTCCTTAATTTTGACGTCAGTGAGCTCAAATGTTGTTTTGATATGCAATACTTCTTTTTGGCAGTGATAAGACACGTTTGTGCATTTGTATGCAGAAACCTTAATGAATCACAAGAAGTATATATAAAGATATTCTAAAGGAAATACCTTGCAGTAATTCTTTTTTTTTTGTGTGTGTGTGTTTCAAAGATATGTTTATCACGTATGCATAATGTTCTTTGGTGTCACTACGCAGTTTTTCTATCTGCTAGATATATCACTCAAATCTCTTAGAACCTTCACTCTTCGTGGAAATCTGGTGTTTCCGGAACTACCTAAAGGCTAAGCTAGGCTAACTGCACACCTGTCACCTTTATCGAAGCTGGTTTAGTGTTGCACAAGAAACGAAAATATTCTAAATCTTAAAAACAAAATGGCCAACGAACACAAAATTTCGTTCGTTACCAGCATTAAATCGATGTTTGGAACAAATGTATTTTAATTATAGTTAAATATTTCTTTGTGTACTTTTTTCTTGCATAAAGTGTATATGTGCACATGTGCATAATTTAGGAAGTTACACATTGAAGCTTGGTGATTAATGCTGTTTAATATTGGGTTGGTGCATAATTATTGCGGCTTTTTTTTTTCAACAAATTTTATTCAACAAAAAAAATAACATGTAACAAAAACATCTTTAAATGATTATTCCGGAGCATATTCACCATCTACTTCAATTTCTGCTTCCCATTAGTTTTTGTTGAATAAAATTTGTTGAAAAAAACCCCGCAATAATTATACACTAACCCAATAACTCCGACAAAGCAATACTTATGACTCACCAGTTACCAGAGCCGTGAATATGTGTTACAGCAGAGGAATGGCATATGTTTACATCTAAGAGGATTGGAAAAAATAATATTTAAAAAATAAGCTATTCTTGAGTTCGGGAAATAAATGAAGAAAATGAAAACAAAAATTTACAAGTAAAATTAGAATAAAATATCAACAAAAGATCTCATGCAGTGGTAGAGGACTATACATTTTATGGGTGGGATTGGTTGAGCAAATCAACGTCAGTGTTTCGTTCCTACTGTTAGGAAATTTGTAGAAAAGAGACAAAAAGTTTGCTAATGTTTTATAAATACAAGGAATAGTTTTATTCATCAAAGTATGCACCCGTATTGTCAATATACTTTTGCCATTTCAGTGGTAGCTTGTCCAGCTCGGAACTGTAAAAGCCTGGCAATCTAGAGTCAATAAAATCTTCGAAGGCCTGATTATAGCATCATCGGAATTACATTTTTTCCTATCAAAATGTTATCCAAATTCTGGAAGAAGTGGTAGTCAGTGGGGACAAGATCAGATGAGTATGGTGGATGATGGAGAACTTCCTACTCCAACTCATGTAGTTTCGCCAATGTCATTTTTGCGATGTGTGATCTGGTGTTGTCTTGCAATAAAATAGGAGTGGATCTGTTGACTAATCTAGGCTGGGGGTGGGGGTTTGTAAGTTTCTGCATCATTTGGTCCAGTAGGCAGCAGTATACTTTGGCTGTGATTGATGAGTCAGGTCTAATGAAATTATAATGGATCACACCTGCGCCAGACCACCAAACACATATCATCAGCTTCTTTTGATGAATTTTGCTTTTTAGAATGTTTTGGTGGCTCGTCTTTCTCCAGCCATTGTGCTGAACGTTTACGGCTGTTTTATTGGATCCATT
This sequence comes from Octopus bimaculoides, assembly GCF_046866305.1. Classification (NCBI taxonomy): domain Eukaryota; kingdom Metazoa; phylum Mollusca; class Cephalopoda; order Octopoda; family Octopodidae; genus Octopus; species Octopus bimaculoides. Next base: position 121,058,908 of record NC_142932.1, on the reverse strand, counting down.
TCTCATCACATTGTTACAATTCGATTAAAAAATGAGCATAATGCAGGTTTCCATGATGCTGTATTTCCAAGATAGAACTCGTATTTCAAAACTGTACGAATTTCCGATTTATCCATCTCTAAACAAAAATTGTAAAAAATGATTTATAAATACTTTATAAAGCTCAAAATGAATTGGAATAATTAAATAGATGTGTCAGCTTTCTAACAAGAAATAAAGATTGTCAAAATATGATAATGGCGCAAAATGAGCAGCCGTCAAAGTTTACCATATACCTTACTACAAATTTCATATTTATATCTATTCCTAAATTTTACTCAAAAATAGCAACTAATAAATATTTTAATTTTTTTTATACAATTTCACTCGTATATTTATATCAGAAGAAACAGCTACAAAAATACCTTCGCTCCACACCCTTCGACGAAATGTATGGTGGCTGGCACTCTGTTGGTTACGACGTCGAGGGTTCCAGTTGATCCGATCAACGGAACAGCCTGCTCGTGAAATTAACGTGCAAGTGACTGAACACTCCACAGACACGTGTACCCTTAACGTAGTTCTCGGGGAGATTCAGCGTGACACAGAGTGTGACAAAGCTGGCCCTTTGAAATACAGGTACAACAGCAAGAAAGAGTGAGAGGAAGATGTAGTTAAAGAGTACAGCAGGGTTCGCCACCATCCCCTGCTGGAGCCTGGTGGAACTTCAGGTGTTTTCGCTCAATAAACACTCAAAACGCCCGGCCTGGGAATCGAAACCGCGATCCTACGACTGCGAGCCCGCTGCCCTAAGCGCTGGGCCATTGCACCCTCCACTCGAAGAAATGTAAGACGCTATAAATAGAAGAAAGCGAACCATTTACCGTTGCCATCATGTGCTCAAGATCTTATTATATATGAAAACTGTAAAAAATTAACAGCCAATAGGAATTTTTTTTTTGTTTTATGCTTCAACGTTTGACGGTAAAAGGATTTTGCTATTTGGAACGGCATAGAATTTCTAAAACAAATTCTCCTTGTTGGTGCTTTGATGGAACATTTAAAGTAGTTCCTGAAATGTTTAGCCAATTGTATGCGATTCATGCCTTAGATCAACACACTATACCCTTCATCTATGCGCACTTGCCGGACAAAACTCGGATAACTTATAACAAAATACAGGAAGTAAAGAACTTGGCTAATTGCACTCCTCTGAGTGCAATGATAGATTTTGAAAACAGCAATGCAGAATACTCTATTTGTGCACTTTCCTGAAAGTGATGTTAAAGGTTGCTGCTTTTATTTGTGTCAGAATATAGGGGAATGCAGGAGTTTGGCTCTCAAAAGCATTATCAAGACAATACTGAATTTTCTCTCAAAATGAGGATGGTAGCAGCCCTTGCCTTTATACCCACTGAATCTGTTCAAGTAGCTTTTGAAGAGCACTATGATATTATGCGTGAAGGCGCGTGGCTTAGTGGTTAGGGTGTTAGTATCATGATCTTAAGATTATGGTTTCGATTCCTGAACCGGGCGACGTGTTGTGTTCTTGAGCAAAACACTTCATTTCACGTTGCTCCAGTCCACTCAACAAGCAAAAATGAGTAACGCTGCGATGGACTGGCGTCCCGTCCAGCTGGGGGGAACACATACGCCATAGAAACCGGGAAACCGGGCCCATGAGCCTAGCTAGGCTTTATAAGGGCGCAAAAAGAAAAAGAAGAAATGCCGAGAGACACTTTATCCGTTAACTGATGCTCTAACGATCCTGTCAATTCGCTGATGAAAGACCGATTGGCTCTAGTTTACTTTAGAATGTTCTACGAACCAAGCGAGAGCATTACATCTGCTGTGTTGGTTTTTAATGATAAAAATAATTATCTTGTTTCAAGCGATATGTTATTTATTAATGGCAGCAATTAGATTATTAAAAGAACTAGTGCACCCGTGCTTCAATAATATTTATCTTAATTAAATGCATTGAAAATTATTATAGAATAAAGCGAAAACATATGTGATTTGCTAATGATCATTGAAGATATGAATATATAAATAAATAACAGGAAACTGATGTCTGTTTAAAATACATGGAAGAGAGATATTGCTGAGTATTACATTTAATCTTGGGATGAATATCTGTCTATTTATCTATCTATCAATCTATCTATCTGTCTCTGTCTATCTATCTATCTGTCTACCATTCTGGACCGCTGAAATCTACAATTTTTATTTTTCATTCTCTCTCTCTCTGTTTATTTTCTCTTACTCCTTTCTGTTGAAGAGCGTAGGCTCGAAACGTAAAAGACTTTTTCATTTTCTCGACCGTCAAACTAATACACTTGCTTGTAGTTCATACACCTGTCTTGGTTTTTTTTTTTTCTTATTTCTTTATTGCCTACAAGGGGCTAAACATAGAGGGAACAAACAAGGACAAACAAAGGGATTAAGTCGATTACATCGACCCCAGTGCGTAACTGATACTTAATTTATCGACCTCGAAAGGATGAAAGGCAAAGTCGAACTCGGAGGAATTTGAACTCAGAACGTAACAGCAGACGAAATACCGCTAAGCATTTCGTCCGGCGTGCTAACGTTTCTACCAGCTCGCCGCCTTCGTTTTTTTTATTTTTCTATAAATTTCACACACACACACACACTGAATGACACGAATAGTTTTTTCACTCTTATTATCTTTCATATATATATATATATATATATATATATATATATATATATATATATATATATATATAAATATATATATATATATATATATATATATATATATATATATATATATATATATATATATATATGTATATATATATTGGTCGAGTCAATCTCTTGGTATCGGAGTTGCAACTGGTGCTCAGGTTCTTTCGGGCAAGTTATGACTTGCGCTGCTTACCGCTGAAACTCGGAGTAGCAAGAGACTGGATGCGACCAAAATCAAATATATTACTAATCTCTATTATGATGCTGTGTATTCTTTTTTCCCGACAATTAAATCTAAACCGTGATATATAGATAGATAGATAGATAGATAGATAGATAGATAGATAGATAGATAGATATACATACAAGCAGGCAGGCAGACAGACAGACATGTTAAAAGCATCAACTGACAACAAATACAGGCTAAGCAACAGTAAAGAAATAAACTACATCGTTGCCAACTACGAAAGAATGTTCTCTAGATAAAACACAGCCGTAAGGTGTGTAATGTTAACAAAAACAGACTGAAATAAAAGACGAAAGAAAACAATAATAAATAATGATGAGAATATTGAGACTGGTAGTTCAAAAAATTTTGGTTAAACCTAAGAATAGGAGCAGGAACGAAATTAAATCTAACCTGATATTCTTGTTTGGGAGCACAAAATAAAACATGTACTGTTGTGGAAGTTAACTGTATGACTTGACATAATTCTGCTAAATAAGTTACAAGTGAAAGAAGACATTTGTGGGCTGTTGATGAGCAGTCTACAAATCGAGATAATATCCGCATGGATATCAAGCTGTTAGATCTGTGCTTCTCTTTTCTCGACTGGATACATTACTCAACCCGCTTCCCGAACTATGGACTTACCGGTGGAGGTAAAGGATATGGACCGCCCCCCGTTTTACTCTTTTACTCTTTTACTTGTTTCAGTCATTTGACTGCGGCCATGTTGGAGCACCGCCTTTAGTCGAGAAAATCGACCCCAGGACTTATTCTTTGTAAGCCTAGTACTTATTCTTTCGGTCTCTTTTTGCCGAACCGCTAAGTTACGGGGACGTAAACACACCAGCATCGGTTGTCAAGCGATGGTGGGGGGGACAAACACAGACACACAAACACATATATATATATATATACATATATACGACGGGCTTCTTTCAGTTTCTGTCTACCAAATCCACTCACAAGGCTTTGGTCGGCCCGAGGCTATAGTAGAAGACACTTGCCCAAGGTGCCACGCAGTGGGACTGAACCCGGAACCATGTGGCTGGTAAGCAAGCTGCATACCACACAGCCACTCCTGCGCCTCCCCGTTTTGGTTATTTTTTATTTATATATTTATTGGTTTTTTTTTCTACAGAAATTTATTTTTTCGACTGCGGAGATTACGAATCTACAAAAAAAAAAAAAAATCGGCATTTCAAAATTTTAATCCCCACCCCCACTCCCTAATTTTTCACTGTTTTTTAGAATTTTCTTTAATTTCGCGAAATACGTAGAAAAATACGGAGATTATGATTCTGAAAAAAAGAATTGTAAAATTTTGATTTTTTTTTTTAATAAATAAATAAATAAATAAACACCCCTCCCCTCCGCCAGTGCATCTGTGGCAGAAAGTGAACGTGTTGTTGTTGAGGGTCTTTTGGAATTAAGAGAAGTATGTAAAAAATTAGTTTTTTGCACGCAAACACAACAAAATGACATAAAAAAATTTTTTTTTTTTTTCTTTTTGGGAAATTCGTATTTAGAAAGTGGATCTTCGGTTTGGCTATTGTTTCTAGCTTGTCGGACTTTCTGGTTGGAGAGTACATAAAAACTGAAGATTCTGAAAACCCCTAAAACACGTCTTCAAAATTTTAATCTTCCCCCTCTCCACTCACCCCTCTGACAAAGAAAAAAGGGGGGTGAGGGCAAATTAAAATTTTGAAAAAGTGATTCGTCGTTTAGCTGCTACCTCTAGCATGTCGAGTTTTCTGTTTAGATACTTTTTTACATCCGCTATTTTAGTAGAGGGTGGGGTGTTTAGTATTGTTTTTTTTTTTGTTTTTGTTTTTTTTTGTTTTTTTTGAAAAATTGAAATTTTACCAAATTTTTTTTCAGAAACATTAATCTCTGTATTTTTCTACGTATTTCGCCCCAAAAATTTTTAAATTCTAAAAAAAAAAAGTGAAAAACTGTGGGGTGGGGTTGGTGGAGGGTCGTAATTAAAATTTTGAAATGCCGAATTTTTTTTTTTTGCAGATTCGGAATCTCTGCAGTCGAAAAGGTGGATTTCTGTAGAAAAAGAAATAACCGAAAATAGGTGCGGTCCATGTCCTTTACCTCCACCGACTTACCTAGGAGATACACCTTCACGGGAATATGGATAATCTCTCATACCCCCCGGAACAGGATGGGCTATGAGCTATAACCAACCTTGAACTTCATACTTTGCTACACATTTCTCTACATCAAATTTGTCTTTACATCTGTCTCTATATTCTCTTATTTATACGATTTATATTTTGTCTCCGATGACGGAATACCCAATAAAAGGAAATGTGGATCAGGACATGAGGTATAAGTTGACCCGAACCTTTTTCGAAGGTCATCACTGGTGACGAAAGTTGATTCCATGGCTACGACCCGGAAACGAAGGAGCAATCAAGTCAGTGGAAGCACTCACACCACGCCCCCCCCCCCAAAGTGTGTCAAGCGAAGTCGAACGTCAAGACGATGCTGGTCTGTTTCATCGATTCGAAAGGAATCACCCACACAGTTTCTTTCCCCCTGCAAATCAAACTGGTTAGTAGACATTGTACTTGGCAGTTCTGAAGCGTTTACGAGATACGGCGAGACGAAAACGCCCCGGTCTGTGGCAAAGTGGAAAGCGGTGGTTTCATTACGACAATGCACCTTCGCACGCCACCTTGAGTGTGAGACAGTTTTTAACTAAAAATGGCATGACCCCGCTAACCATCCTCCCTATTCACTCTACTCACTTGGTCTTGCTCCTTGCAGCTTTCTTTTTGTCCCTCGAAAAAAAAAAGTCCTTAAAGGAAAACATTTTACAGATGTGGAAGGAGTGAAAAAAACGACAGAAGCGTTAAAAGGAATCACTTCGCAAGAGTTCCAGGACTGCTTCCAACAGTGGGAAACGTGTCTGGACCGATGCATCGCTTCAAATGAAGAATACTTTGAAGGCGATAAAAGTGTAAACACTAAGTAAATAAAATAATATTCCAACAAAATTCCGGCTTCTTTTGGGTACTCCCTCGTGTGTGTGTGTGTTTGTATGTTTGTATAAATATGCGCAGTCTTTATATGCAGACAATTAGAAATGCATGCAAGATTGCGTACTCAGCGCTTTTATACATGCATTTAGACCTGCAAATACGTGTGCGCAGTTTCACTGTTTACAAACAAACTCACATATTTTCACACTACAATTACTGACATATACACACGCATACACTTGCTTCTATGTATACACATACATGTATACATGCTCATGCCAACACACACAGGCGAACTGACACACATACCCACAGTGCTGTAAAATAAAAAAAATACAGCTAGAGAGACAGACTCGTAAACATATTTATACAGATGTCCAGACGTAGAGATGCATGCACATTCCCAATTACGCACATTGGCGGACAAATACATAAATACAAAAACACAGATGCATGTGTGAATGGGTTATGGTGCCTAAGAATGACCGTAATAGGTAACATCATTAAATGTCTTTTCCATGTGATACTGTTAAATCAGTCATGGCCTGGGCAAATTCTGATCAAAACTTAAATATTCTGAGTAATACATATGCACAAGTACATGCATGCATACATACATACATACATACATACATACATACATAAACACACTGCCTAAATATTAAAACACTTCGAATTAACTTTCTCCAGAAAAGAGAAAGTTAATTCTGAGACAACAGATCCAATCCTTCACTGGAACTGTAAAAATCTGTAAAACTTTCCAGAAGTTTATCATTCAAATATATATGAGCATGTCCAGATATGCAACGATATGCATGAGAATACATACATAAAACAAAACATATAAACTGCACATATACATACATACAAACAAAAATACCTTGTTGATGTTGAAATTCCAATGAAAGAACCTTGGATCTAGGTTAGAAACCGGTTCTTTCTCTATTGGCAAGAAATCTTGAAATAAACTGAATAGTGACATACATACATGCATACATACATAATGGTAGAAGCCATGGTCACTCATAATAAAAAGGAGTACTGGTGAAAACCTTATTAAAATGTAACCGATGAAATGTAAGCACAACAGACCTGATATAATTATTTGGGATAGAGAAGAGAAACTGTGCACTGTTGTGGAAATTAGATGCCCAGCGGATGTGAATATAAGGCTGAAGATCAGTGAAAAAGAGAATACCTACACTGAACTTTGCAGTTACTCTATCCAGATTAAAAGTTCAGGTTTATACCCGTAATTATTGGGGCCCTGGGATATGTAACACGCTGCCTAAATACCAATCTTGAGAAATTAAACATCTCAAAACCAGAAAAGAGAAAGCTGATTCGAAGTCTACAGATCCAATCTATCACTGGAACTGTAAAAATCTGCAAAGCTTTCCAGAAGTTTTTCATTTAAGTATATATGAGCATGTCTAGATATGCAAGTATCTGCATGAGAAGACATGCATGGAACAAAACATAAAAACCTGCACATATACATACGTGCATGCATACATATAATTATAAATACTCTGCTGTTGATGCTGAAATTCTACTGAAGGAGCCCTGGATCTGGGTTAGAAACCGGCTCTTTATTGGTAAGAAATTTTGAAATAAAACTGAACAATAACATACATACATACAAACAAAAATACCCCGTTGTTGATGTTGAAATTCAAATGAAGGAGTCTTGGATCTAGGTTAGAAACCGATTATTTCTCTATTGGCAAGAAAGCTTGAAATAAACTGAATAATGGCAAACATGCATATGTGAATTTGCCTGTGTTAATTACATCCCGAAGATGGAGCTTTGTATCTTCGCTGGAAACCGGCTCCCTCCTGAGTGGAAGATTTATAATTTAAAATATAGAAGAGACATACACACGTATACACACAGATCTCACACATATACGCAGGCATTAAACACATGTGCTCACACAACTCACGCATAAATAAACACCTCTGATACGTCAATATTCACACACACACACACACACACACATACACACACATGTATATACACCTAATTATGCTACGCGTTGTATCTTATCAGAGTTTATTATATAAACAGGTAATAGAAAATTAGTCAGGATGCGTCTGCTACACTTTCTGCCACGTCAAATCGTTTTTGATAAAAATTACAAACCCGCGATTTCTATGGTTATGTAAACTTTATATAAAATGTTCGAAAGGAGTTTGGAGATTGGACGCTTTGCGTATGACATTATATATATATATATATATATATATATATATATATATATATATATATATATATATATATATATAAAAGATAATAAGAGTGAAAAAAACTACAGAAGGCTTGTGTTACATGGTTAAAGTATATATTTAAATTATGTCAGAAAAATGTTAGAAAAATGTTATAAAATCTTTTTGGTATATAAACATTGTATTTTGAGAAATAACCGGTTTCGTGTTGTCTTTTCAAATTTCTCTACTTCATTGTAACGTGTTCGTTCCTCTCTCTCTCTCTCTCTCTCTCTCTCTCTCTCTCTCTATATATATATATATATATATATATATATATATATATATATATATACCATAATACCAAATATATAAGCACACCATTTTGGTTTCGTTAGCAATGATAATAATAACAATAGCAACAATGATAATAATTCTTATTATCTTTATAATTCTTATTATTTGTAGGCGGTGAGCTGGCAGAATCGTTAGGGCGCTGGACGAAATGCTTCACAGTATTTCGTCAGCCGCTACGTTCTGAGTTCAAATTCCGCTCCCGAGATCGACTTTGCCTTTCATCCTTTCGGAGTCGATAAATTTGTACCAGTTGCATACTGGAATCTTTTTTAAAACGGGGGCCACATTTTTCATTAACGAAACACTTTGAAACTTGGAACACTGGTAGAATGTGTCATATAAAACAGCTTTTTCTCTTAGTCTTCTTAAAAAAAAAAGAAATCCATAAGTTATTCCATGTTAAAGTTGTCGTATTTCTGTAATTTCAACCAATCACTGACGTCCATTCAGCCGATATACATTAAGTGCCGACTACATAAACAAACGATTCTGAAACAATTCTATCGGTGATAGGGTTAGGGTTAGGGTTAGGGTAAAACAGCAAATTTAAAAAGAAAAAAGCAAAACGAAGCTATGGAAATTAAATACGCTTTACACCGCTTAATCAGCCAAAGGAGTAAATGTAAACAACTGAACACTTGTCAGTGATTGGTTGAAATTATCGAAATAAGACAATTTTTTACATGAAATAAATTCGAATACAAAAATATTTTTCTGTTCTATAACACAAAATAGATAAGTATACGAAGTTTGAAAGTCTTTCCGTACCAAAAACACTACGTAAAACATTAATGAAAAATGTGGCCCCCGTTTTAAAAAAGATCAGCATACTGTCTCGATCTAATCGAGTGACCCCCTCCCGCCAAATTTCAGACCTTGTGCCTATAGAAGAAAGGACTATTGATATGGTAGTGAGCCGACAAACTCATAAGCACAACAGCAAAATGCTAACTGGCGTTTTTCTGGCTTTCGTTTTGAAATTTAATTCCACCGAGATCGATTTAGTATTTTATCCTTCGAGGTCGATTCCATCTGTCACACTATTCCCTCAAAATGTTAGGCTTTGTGCTTATAGTAGCAAGGATTATTATTATTATTATTATTATTATTGTTTTCATTAATTTTATTATTATTATGATTATTATTATTACTGAGTGAGAGAGCAGTGCATGCAATCAAAGGGACACTAGGGTAAAATATGCGAAGCCTAGTATATCCATCATGACTACCTGGTACTTATTTAATCGACCCGAAAGGATGAAAGGCAAAGTTAACCTCGGCGGAATTTGAACTCAGAACGTAGCGGCAGACGAAATACCGCTAAGCATTTCGCCCGGCATGCTAACGTTTCTGCCAGCTCGCCGCCTTTATTAATACAACTTATTGAAGATAAATTTTTTTCTCCTTTCACCTTCTTCAGAAAAAAAAAACCGTCCGTCCTTAGTCTGTTCAGTCGACGCTCCGTCTCTGCTGCCATAACCACCAACGAAGAAAAACTTTTCTACGTTTCTTAGCTACAGGAAGAGAGAGAGAGAGCGATGTGTTCATCATGATGAATTTGGCCTATGAACAGATCCCTTCTATACACTTATATCAGCTTTCCGACAAAACTGCAAATGTAAGCAACACTCCAACTCCGACTGAGTACAAGCAGAACGGTTTCATCGCTCTATCGTCGTTACGGACAGAATCGGTTGACAGAAGTTCTATGCCTGAAGAATTTGCCATTAACTGGCAATATCCTCTATCTCCGTAGCATTGTCAGGTTATGGAATTCTAAAAGTTATCCATAGTTTCCCGTTTCAAAGTCTTCCCAAACAATCCAACCAGATGGTTCTCATCAATGCCCAGTATTTCCCCACAAATCGTCATTATTTCACACAAGTCCTCTGTAAAAAGCTAAGATGGAAGCCTCACCGATTACATAACCCAATTGATAGACGCATTTGATCGTCTGGCTACGTTCCAGAGGCCAGTTACTCAGTCTGGGTCTTTGACTGATCAAGGACAGCAGTTCTTATGAACAGATGGATTATGGAAAATGCGAGCATCATAAAAAACAATTACACCAGGATCTGCAACCACAGTACTTTTCTGCGCATCTCATCAACTACGGTAAACCGAGTAATGCAGAGGTTGTTAACAACGGATGGCACGTCCACCTGGCGAAATACCAAATTGTATGAATACACTCCTTCGAGTAAACACCTATTTTTTGTAAGATACTTCGACGGTAAATTATTTACCTATTTCATTAAACACACAAGTTTAGTTGTTTATAATCTATTAGATACAAACTTAACGAGTTCCTTTATGTAATATTTTCCCGGACAGTTGGTGAATGTCTTATCCTGTCTTTGGTATGTTACGTATGTTGGTGTATGCGCGCGCGTGTGTATATGTGCGTGTGTAAGAGAGAGAGAGAAAGAGAGAGAGAGAGAGGGGGAAGAGAAAAAGAGTGTGGGTGCATGTGTAAGAGAGAGAGAGAGAGAGAGAGAGAGAGAGGGGGAGAGAAAAAGAGTGTGTGTGTGTGTGTGCCTGCTTACGTCTATACTTCCTGTTGCTTGGAAAGATGAATTTGATACGAAACAATTCCAGGTGGACATGATGGTTGGATATTTCGAAGGGACTTTGACCACCAAGATTACCTGATTTAATATCACCAGACTTTTTTATTCTCTTATAAAGTTTTTTAAAGTCTAATATATTCTTTTGCAGTCTTATACCATCTTATAAATATTTATTTTGCAATAAAATACTTACTGCGGAGAGACTTTTTCAACACCCTGTGTTTGTGTGTATGCATATATATATATATATATATATATATATATATATATATATATATGTGTGTGTGTGTGTGTGTGTGTGTGTGTGTGTGTGTGTGTGTGTGTGTGTGTGTGTGTGTGTGTGTGTGTATGTATGTATGTATGTATGTATGTATCTGTTTATGCATTCTCTATTGTTTTGGCCCCGATATTGATTTCGTTTTCCTTCATCGTTCCGATTTCCTTTTTCTATCTCCCTCTTAACCGCATTTAACGTATCCGCAGGTGACATCACATATCTCATTAGCACGAGTCCCTCTGGCAAGGACAGCCGGAAGCAATCTCATACGATTACAGTATTAGTACTTTAACAGTCATTATTCATGTTCTCTCTCTCTCTCTCTCTCTCAGTATACATGTATCCGTGCGTGTGTATGTCTCTCTGTCTATGTGCGTGCGTGTGTCTGTCTGTCTCTCTCTCTCTCTCTGTCTGTGTTCTATGTATGTAGGTGCGTGTGTATGTGTCTGTCTGTCTGGCTGGCTGACTGTGTGCGCGCGTGTGTGTATGTATGCGTGCATATGTGCATGCGTGCCTCTGTGTGTGTGTGTGTGTGTGTGCGCGTGAGTGTGTATATCGTCGAGCAGTATGTTCCTGGCTTTTAACTGGTGAGAATGTTATCGACGGTTTCGCCCCCGACTACTGCACCTGGTCATATTGACGACTCGTCAGAGATGGTGGCCAGGTTCACATATTGCCCCAGAAAAGACATGCAACTGAAGGCGATCGTTTACAATCTTTCTGAAGGTGTTTCTCTGTAAATTTGCCAACCTACAGGAGCCTAGTTCAGTAAATGGCTTTTCTTTACTTCTGCTATTAAGAGAAACTCATTTTTCTCATGAACTTAGGAGTCATTCATATTGGATTAAATAAAACATTTTTCACCACGTGGAATATCGCTTATAACAGTGGTTTCCAATCTTTTTCGGGCTGCCAATTGCATCACACCCAGGCCACATTCCGAGCGTCCCCACCCCAACTAACCATCACAAACATAGTTCTCATTCTGAACCAAATTGAAAGCAACTGTATTTCACAAATAAAACTTAACCTAATGAACCCGTTATTTTGATGTTTTTACATAAATCGCTACCCCATTATCGCCCCACTTTTCTTGGAACTTTCCACCGCCCTCATGGGGACAATACCGCCCACTTTGGGAACCACTAGCTTATAAGATCAAGTGTGACATCGACAACAGCATCACCAATACTGATATCTATCTGTCTATAACTTGGATAACTCAGATTGGTTTCGGCCATTATTGGCCCAGGCCATGACTAACTCAATAGCACCGCCTGGAAAAGTTCGGATCTTTTTTAAAACGGGGGCCACATTTTTCATTAATGTTTTACGTAGTGTTTTTGGTACCGAAAGACTTTCAAACTTCGTATACTTATCTATTTTGTGTTATAGAACAGAAAAATATTTTTGTATTCGAATTTATTTCATGTAAAAAATTGTCTTATTTCGATAATTTCAACCAATCACTGACAAGTATTCAGTTGTTTACATTTACTCCTTTGGCTGATTAAGCCATAGCTTCGTTTTATTTGCTTTTTTCATTTTAAATTTGCTTTTTTCATTTTCGTTTTTTTTTTCTTCGTTTTATTTGCTTTTTTCTTTTTAAATTTGCTGTTTTACCCTAACCCTAACCCTAACCCTAAACCTAACCCTAACCCTATCACCGATAGAATTGTTTCAGAATCGTTTGTTTATGTAGTCGGCACTTAATGTATATCGGCTGAATGGACGTCAGTGATTGGTTGAAATTACAGAAATACGACAACTTTAACATGGAATAACTTGGGATTTCTTTTTTTTTTAAGAAGACTAAGAAAAAAAGATGTTTTATATGACACATTCTACCAGTGTTCCAAGTTTCAAAGTGTTTCGTTAATGAAAAATGTGGCCCCCGTTTTAAAAAAGATCCAAAAGTACTTTTAGTTAATTATTTCGATTCACCATGGACCACTCAAGCAGAGAGTTGTTGTTGGTTGAGACGTATCCAGCAGTAGGTAGTTTATCCGGTATTTCCTGGAGGAATTTGTCCAGGTACCGTTTGAAAGTTGTGGGTCTTTTTCTACTTTAATTTCTTTCTGGATAACATTGAAAAATGCAGGACCATTTGCAGTGAAGAAATTGTGTCGCAATGTTCTTATGTGATGTGATCTCGACCTTTGTAGGGGACGCATTGCACGGGGGCCCAGTCTTAGGTGAATTGTAAACATAATACTGATATCATTTGGATAATATTGGTGGAATATTTTCCACATGGTGCAAATAATGTATTGTTCACGGCGGTGTTATATTTCCTTTGTTCATTTTGAATTTAATTAATTTTGGATCACTTTTCATATATATTTCAATGGTATTTTTTATAACTTCATATGTTAATACGATAGAAACAATTGTTGGCTTTGTAAGGTGAATTCTTCAAAAAAGATGTAATTTTCTCTATCCGTATGTAATACTCTGAATTTCTCAAGATCCATCTAAATGGTCTACTTGTCATACATGAGGAATTACCTTCAAAGTGTATTCTATTTAAATTTACTGATGTCTGATTGTTGGATATACTGAACCAAATTCGTTTATAACTGGATGCCTGTATTTTTTTATTTCCGTTTTTTTTTTCTTATATACACATAATAAACATCATTCTTATTAAGATTAAAAAAAAATTATCCCTTCAAAAAGCCCACTCCCCCAAAATTTCGGGCCTTGTGCCTAGATTAGAAAATAATAATAATAGTGCGACGTGCTGGCAGAATCGTTAGCGCACTGGACGAAATGCTTTGTGGTATTTCGCCTGTCGCTACGTTCTGAGTTCAAATTCCGCCGATTTTGCCTTTCATCCTTTCGGTGTCGATTAAATAAGTACCAGTTACGCACTGGGGTCGATGTAATCGACTTAATCCCCTTGTTTGTCCCCTCTATGTTTAGCCCGCTGTGGGCAATAAAGAAATAAATAATTATTAGCTCTGGCTAATTCTAGAAGACATTTTATGTCATAAATCACAATGTTTGAACTACGGAAATGTTGACTGTTAAGGTTAGGGTTGGGCCATCCCTCATTTTTCTGGAAATGAATAATTCAAAAGTTACATTTTCAATATGTTTTTTCCTTTTTTCTAGGATGAAAAGCTGTAATTTAGGAAAGATTTGGCTATTTGTTTCTTACGCGTCGGGGACCATGAGTAAAGTATTTCTGTTCACCATTCTCTAAATCACGATGGCACGGTTTCCACGGAGTTACAAAGCAGCTTCATGATTCTTACGTCTGACGAAATTAATCTTCTTGAGGGAGACCATTGCCATTCATGATCACAACGGTCCTATCGGCATTGTAATTAATCTGAACATCTTGAAGACCTGCTACGGATGGTGGGTACGGACTGACTTGAGAGACGCTCATGGTCACGAGAGTCCTCTAGGCACAGTAATTAAACTGTTGTGACTCATGACCACAACAGCCTTATACATGTAAAAATTAAACCGTTGTGACTCATGGTCACAAGAGTCATAATAAGCACAGTAGTTAAACCGTTGTGACTCATGATCACAACAGCCCCATCCATACCTGTTAGAGAGCTGTGGTTCATAATCACAAGAGTATTATAAGCATACTACGCATGTCAGCTTTTATTTGCACTAATTAGATACGAAAACACTTATTCACTGACGACAGGAGCCTGTCTGTGGTCGCTTAGTGTGTTAGATAAGCAAACAAATACTCCTCAAACCACACCCGACTCTATAAGTATACAGACATATTTAACAACGAGGTTCAGGGTGCATTATTTACGAAAAATACAAAAATAGATAAAATGGGCTTGACATGAATAAATTTGGTCATTAATCCGTTTCAACAGAACCTGTTTGAGGTTAGACAACAATAACGATAACTGGTAGGTTATTTCGAACTAACTTAATAAATGAATCACTGCCAGTTAATGTTTAGCACGTTGAAACCGACGCAGGTGGAATTAAGAACCGGATAAAACCAGATTATACACAACAACCACACAGCAACACAAAGTATCTTGTAAATTTCTCAAATGGATGTGGTACGACCTTAAGTAGTCCAGTCGGCTGTGACATTTTCAATTACTTTATTAAACCATTGATTCTATTTATCGAGGTTTTAAAACATGTCCTAACTTGCTCACGTCGGTGGTATGCGATTCCCTTGTGTAAATTCTTCTTCTACAATATTGTTTCTTAGAAACTCTAAGCTTCTTACTGAAATAAGTAATACTAGAAGTTTGTTTTTATAACACTTCAAACGACACTTTAATCTTTATTCATTTATAGTTTTGTAACTGTCTTATTTTGTTTTCTTTTATTTCTCATTTACACTGATAATTTATGATAGAGATTTAATTATTTTTAAGCACATTTTTTCCGTGTACATATTCTCACTAAACTAGGGAATCATTGAAACGCCAGCTACATCGCTCTCAAGCCACACACGTCTGTCTGACATTAAAAGGTGGAACCCATTAGACAATGTTATGACATGGGGAAATTTGATAGGTATACCTTCTGCATGAAAAACA
>NC_142932.1:121035539-121038039 GCF_046866305.1 Octopus bimaculoides | reverse complement strand
ATATACACACACGCACATACGTACATGCATACATACGTAGGTGCATACATACATACAAACATACATTCACGCTTGCGTACATACATACATCTGTAAATATGTACATATGGCGTCGATGTCAGTCACATCGACATAAGCAGACTATTCACCTTTCTGTAATAAATTCTATTCCCAAGAATTTCTGCC
Organism: Octopus bimaculoides; assembly: GCF_046866305.1. NCBI lineage: Eukaryota > Metazoa > Mollusca > Cephalopoda > Octopoda > Octopodidae > Octopus > Octopus bimaculoides. The sequence goes on along the minus strand of NC_142932.1, from coordinate 121,037,853 downwards.
ACTGATACAAGCATGGTAAAAGGAAATTGGTTATCTTTGAATAATTGTGAAGAAGTACCCTTTCTTTACAGAAGATTTCAGCAGTTATCAAATGAAAAAAAAATAAAAATTCAGTAAATCTCAACATATGAGATTACTGCAATGTATGCCATGGCTGGACATGAAATTTGGGTCAGCTATCGCAGATTACGGGACTCTTGGGATAAATTTCTGCAGAATTTTGAACTGAGACAAAATCTGAAAAATTCTACAAAAAGAAGATTCTTCGATAGGCTACATGAAAAGAATGGCTGGGATCTAAAGTGTCCTAACGAATCGAACTTCAGTACCGAATAACTGCACCAGCAAGTAACGTTCGTTGAGAAGAAAAAAAATTAGTCGTTATTGCATAGACAAACGGAATCTCATGACAAATGAGAATTGGATTAAACCAGTGATTTCTTTTCCGGAGAAAATCTTAAAGAATACGAAGCACGGCTGATGCGATAACAATAAAACTGAAATTCTCTCATTACGTAAATAAAATCTGATTATGAACAAGTGAAGGATACAAACAAATGAAAGAACACTTAATAGCAAAATTCGAACAAGACTTTACCATCACAAACAGATAAGAGAACAGTTACAACACGAATCCATAGAAAACCGACCGAGCTGATGTCATCTGCGATGAACGAAGTAGCTAAAGATCTATTGGCAGAGATTGCAAACTGTTGGATATTGAATGTTCTGCCATATTGTGCTGCGACTACCATTAACCAACAGATTGGTGTAGTGGAGATCGATCGCAGTGAGAAAAAACAACCAAAATTGATTAACTCACTCCAGATATACAGCGACAGATTCAGGGGAAATATTGTATAATTAGACATTGTCATTACGTGTAAGGTTATAAAGGAAGCCCACAAATCACAGCTGTAACTTTAGGATAGATTATCCAAAGTTTATGGGAACTGCCAACAAGAAACACTAATGGCTAAGTTAATTGCACGAACAACAAGCTTTAAGGGAACGATTTCGTTAAAAAAGAAGTAACCTTCGAGAACGAAAAGCTATCTTCTGCAAATTATTATCAAGGTTAGGCAAGTCTCTCTCCTTAATGATCTGCAGGCATTTTGAGGAGGGACATTGGATGCAAACAAACAACACAACAGAGATGCAAGTGGTTAGATGAACTACGGAGTGAGCAGAGTGCAAACGTCTCACTCCAAACATGTAGTAGCAGTAGTAAAACGCTTCTGGCAGTTGCTACAAAAGTGCCGAACTGGGAAATCCCCTGGGAGTTGTCTTGATAGTTAGATATTTGTACAGAAAGCTCACAATCTACAGGGCAGAGCCCTCGCTAACCTGTTTAAAAGAACAATGAACGCTAAGAGTGACGTGGCGAACTGGTTGGCAGCTGTCTGTTCAACACCTGTAGCTAAAAACAAAGAGATGCATTTGACCAAAAACTACAGACCCATAACGTGCTTCAATGTGCTGTATAAATTATGTGCAGGTTGTTTGAAAGCCTCCATTCAAGATCACTGCAAAATACACTATGTAGTGAATGGAGAGCAAATAAGAAGGAAATAAGAAGTTTGGATCTGTGCTTAAGGAAGCGTAGCAGCACCACCGAAACCTGGTGACTGTATGGCTAGACTATAAGGCGCTTGAGTCTGTTCCTCACTCACGGGTTGTTCAGTAACGACGCCTTGCTAAGGCACCAACAGTTATAGGCAATGCCATTAGGAGTCTGACAACAACATAGTCTACAGAGCTATTGTTACGTACTGAAACTACAGTTACAATCACTAATAGAAGTGAGTTATTAACGGGAATATGTCAGAGCGACAGCTTATCTCTAATGCATTTTGTCTTCGTAATGTACCCCTCGTATGCCCTGTTAAAGAAATACAAAGGCTCCCTAATAGCAACTGCAGATGAAAAAAAGATTAACTTCACCAATATCCCTTTCGTCGATGACGACCTTCAGCTCTACTCCAATAATATTCATGACACTAAAAAGCAGTCAAATCAAGTCACATTCTCACGGAACATGGGACGGAATTTAATCAGGGCAAATTTTAATATTTAACAGTGAAACGAGGAAAGATTTTTAGCATAAATATCAAAGGTCTGTCTGTCTGTCTACCCTATTACTGGTGATGAATGTTACACATACTTTGGAATCGACAAAAATATTGCAGATATTGGTGTTGTGAGTAAAGCTGGAGCAGCAAAAGAACTGTTCGGTAGACTTGAGAAAATATAGAAATCAAAACTTTCTGCATTCAATAAAATATCCCACGATGTTTTCGCAGCGCCTGTGCTG
>NC_142932.1:121013039-121030539 GCF_046866305.1 Octopus bimaculoides | reverse complement strand
TCATTTTAATCAAGATTTTTTTTCTGCTCCAAATGACAGGTATTCCAGCACCGAAAGAGGTGCCATGAACCAGTGATGGCTCCTTTGGAGGTCTATAACCAACGTTGCTATTTATCCAAAATTGCAAACATTATTAAATAAGCCTTTCAAATTGAATACGAGGCGCTTGAAGAACGTCAAAATGATGTAACGTTAAACCAGATGAAAAAGAATGTCTCCGGTGTTGAATCTCAAACTGGCTAGAACTGTACTCAGCTGTAAATAAGATTCTCCGAGAAACATTTTTTGTCGATCTTGCAACAATATACAGTTTAACAGAGCACTTCCTTTCTTCGCTCATAATGTATTTCAAAATAAGAGAATTCTTAGTGAAATCATACACACTCCATACTAAAACCGAATTGGCAATCTTCCATCGTGAATAAACACATAAACAGACAAATAAATAACATTGCCCGACAGTTGAGGCTGAAGCTACAGCGATACATATTCTGGATTCAACGAATACTTGGATATCACATCAAATTGTTCTTTTTGATTTTGTATTCCGTTTTTTTTTTTTTTTTTTGCTCGGGTTTCAATCGTTAGACAGAGGCCATGTTGGCACAAGGCCTTCATGCATATATTTTGTTGACCACATCGGACACCTCAGTAATCGTTGGTGTTATTTTATTTCAAGCTAGCCTTGATTGAGCAAGATCTACAATCAAAGGAATTCCGACCGTGACCATCCGTCCTTTTACTAAATGAAGCGAATCCAGAACCACATTATCCGATGTGACCTTTTCCATGACTGTGGGATGTGATTTGAGATTATATATGTACGTATGTATGTATGTATGTATGTATGCATATATATATATATATATATATATATATATATATATATATATATATATATATATATATAGAGAGAGAGAGAGAGAGAGAGAGAGAGAGAGAGAGAGAGAGACCGAAGTGTTCGTACGTCACTAAATTTACATAAAAAGGAATACCGAAAATGGGATATTGTCCCTTTTTTTTATCATTTAACTATCTGAATGTTTTGCGTTCTTGTCCCATTTTCGGTATTCCTTTACACACACACACACACACACACACACACACACACACATATATATATATATATATATATATATATATATATATATATATATATATATATATATATATATATATATATATATATATATATATATATATATATATATATGCATGTATGTATGTATTTGTATGTATAGTTTATATAAGGTGGTGCTCCAGCATGGCCACAGTCAAAGGACTAAAACAAGTAAAGGAATAAAAGAATATATATATATATATATATATATACATATATACATACATACATGCATTCATGATGGTTGTCTTCTCCGTATGCAGAGTTTGACCACCTTCTGTACCTACACCTTAGAACCATCATGGCGTCTGATGTAGCTTTTAAAACCAGACAATGTTTTGAAAATACACCCACAAGATTGCATATGCGATTTGAACCACCAGGAGCTGCAGCTAAGTTCTGATCTATGTGGATCTCAGAATGTCTTTTGAGGCCTACTTTAGATTTGAAGACCTTCTGGCATACATTGCATTGAAAAGTGTGCACAGGCATGAGAAATTAGGTTTCTCAAAACCAGAAAGGAGAAAGCTGATTCGAAGAGTATAGATCCAAACTATCGCTGGAACTGTACAAATTTGTGAAACTTTCCAAAAGTCTAGCATTTAAGTACATAGGCGCATGTCTAGGCATGCAACTCTACATGAAAATATATACATAAAACAAAACATACGGATCTGCATATGCACAAACTTCATCTACTGCACGTATACACAAACACATGCAAAAATAGCCCATTGATGTTGATGGTCCAATGAAGGAGCCTCGGATTTAGGTTAGAAAGCGATTCTTTCTCTATTGGCAAGAAATCTTGAAATAAAACTGTATATAATGACATACACATACATGCATATAGACGATGGGCTTCATAACGTCTGTGTTTCAAATTCAACTCTAGCGGAGGGTACAATAGGAGACACTTGCCCAAGGTGACGATCACTGAGATAAAACCTGGAACCACATGACTGCGTAGCGAACTTCTAAACCACGTAATTTTTTGTTACCATAATTCTACTAAAATACACCGCATTTCTTTTAATTATTTTTGAAACCTTCAAAGAAATTCGTAAGATATCTTTGTCACCGCAGAATGTGCTTAGCGATATTTCGTCCGTCTTCATGTTCTGAGTTCAAATCCCACCGAGGTCGACTTTGCCTTTTATCCTCGTGGTGTCGGCAAAATAACTACCAGCTGTGCACTGGGGGTCGATGTAATTGATGGATCCCTTCCTCCAATGTTGTGGCCTTGGTTCAAAATTTTAAGCCATTATTTGGGAGATTTTAAGACGACGAGCTGACAGAATCGTTAGCACGTGCGACAAGTTGCTTGGCGTTTCCTTGTTTTCTTTTCTTTTATTCTTTTAATTCTAATTGCTGCTGCTGCTGCTGCCGTTGTTGGTGTTGTTCTTTTTTGGCTCTTGTTGATCATCATCATCATCATCATCATAGTCGTCATCGTCGTCACTGTTGTATTCGTCTTCTTCTTCTTCTTTTTCTTCTTCTTCTTCTTCTTCTTCTTCTTCTTCTTCTTCTTCTTATTATTATTATTATTATTATTATTATTATTATTATTATTATTATTATTTTATGTTTGACTTTTGCTTTGCATTTGTACAAGTTGGATCCAAGTCTCACCCAGAGACCTCAAGAGACAACAAGTTAGAAGTTCATGTAGGTGTTATGCCTAGGGTACCATATATTTGGATTTGTACAGTTTTGTTCAAGTGAATGTTTAAGAAACCATAAGAAAATTATGTTTGCTTTAAAATTTGAGATCACATAGACAGTATTTTACGTAGGATATGGGCAGTTCCCATGAGCACTATCTTTTGGACTTCAGCCATTTTGGGGTTTCCTGGTATCTGAGCTAGGTAGTAATCAGCCCGTTTCGCTGTCATTCCCAGGGCACCTATGACAATAGGTATTGTTTTCGTCTTCAGATTCCACATTTTGCTAATTTCTATTTCAAGATCTTTATATTTGCTCAGTTTTTGGTAGGTCTTGACAGATACGTTTATATCAATTGGGACAGTCATATCAATGAGGAGGCATGATTTTTGTCTGAAGTCTTTCAGTATGATGTCTGGCCTATTTGCGTCTATCTTTCTGTCAGTTTGAATGGTGAAGGTCCAGAGGAGTGCAATGTGATCATTTTCAAGTACTGGGGGTGGTTTGTGTTCCCACCAGTTTTTATCATGGGGCAAGTCCAGGTTTTTGCATATTACCCAGTGAATATATTGTGCAGCTCTATCATGCCTGTTGAGATACTCTGCAGGCGCAAGCAGACTGCACATGGAGACAACATGATCGATGGTCTCATTTTGTTGTTGACATATACGACATAATGGGGAGCTGCCGTTCTTTAATATGTTGGCCTGGTAGTTCTTTGTAGGTAGGCATTGATCTTGGGCTGCTATGATAAACCCCTCTGTTTCTGATTTCAATCCAGAGGCCATTAACCATTGGTGGGTAAGGGCTTTGTCAATATCTGCATTATTCGCTCTCTTTGGGTATTTGCCATTGAGAGGTTTTCCATGCCATTTTTCAGTCATAATAGCTAAGGCAGCAATTTTAGCACGGGTTTTCAAGCGCTTAGCTTTTTCTGTAGGTGTTTCTAGTTCGTCTAATTCTTGAATTTGTTGCAATTGGAATTCACTTAGATATTCCTTTGCCTGTTTTGTTACTGAGTAAGATGCTTTCTTGCTTTCATATTTTAAGACAAGTTTTAGCATCCAGTCCTCAGAGTTTTTCATATAGGTGTCTAGGCCAATTGTGGCTACCTTCATTGATAATGCCAGCTGTAGTAGTCCTCGACCTCCCTCTTTTCTTGGCAGATAAAGACGTTCTATATCTGCCTTAGGGTGGTGCATTCTATGCATTGTCAACAGTTTTCGTATTTTTCTGTCAACATTACATATTTCAGTAATTGACCAGTTAACGATGTTGAAACTGTAAGTCACGACTGGTATGGCTAGAGCATTGATCGCTTCGATCCTGTTTCTCGCGTTCAGCTCTGTCTTCAGTATTGCTCTCACCCTGCGATAACATTCTCTTCTGATCCTTTCCCTCATCACTGAGTGCTTGATATTGTCCCCTTCAATTACCCCTAGGTATTTGTAGCTCTCCGCTGGTTCTAACTCTTTTATGACATTTTGCTGGTCAAGGTTCACATTAGATGTATTTGTCATTTTTCCTTTGATAAAGATAGCTTTTGCACATTTATCAAGGCCAAATTGCATCCTGATGTCATCACTGAATTGTTTAACAATGCACATTTATCAAGGCCAAATTGCATCCTGATGTCATCACTGAATTGTTTAACAATTATTATTATTATTATTATTATTATTATTATTATTATTATTATTATTATTATTACTATTACTATTACTATTATTATTATTATTATTATTATTATTATTATTATTATTATTATTATTATTATACGTTTGACTTTTGCTTTGTATTTGTACAAGTTGGCTCCATGTCTCACCCAGAGACCTCAAGGGACAACCAATTAGAAGTTCACGTTGGTGTTATGCCTAGGGTGTCCTATATTTGGTTTTGCACATTGTATTGTTCTGGAGAATGTTTAAGAAAACACAAGAAAATTATGAGTTTGTTTAAAAGTTTGAGATTACATAGACAGTATTTTACGTAGGATATGGGCAGTTCCCATGAGCACTACCTTTTGAATTTCTGCTATTTTGGTGTTTCCTGGTATTTGAGTTAGGTAGCAATCAGCCCCTTTCGCTATCATTCCTAGGGCACCTATGACAACAGATATTGTTTCAGTCTTGAGGTTCCACATTTTTCCAATGTCTATTTCAAGATCTTTATACTGGCTCAGTTTTTGGTAGGTCTTCACAGATACATTTATATCGATTGGGACAGTCATATCAATGAAGAGGCATGATTTTTGACTGAAGTCTTTCAATATAATGTTTGGCCTACTCGCATCTATCTTTCTGTCAGTTTATTATTATCATTATTATTATTATTATTATTATTATTATTATTATTATTATTATTATTATTATTATTATTATTATTATCATCATCATCATCATTATCATTATTTATTTATTTATTGCCCACAGGGGTCTAAACATAGAAAAGGCAAACAAGGACAGACAAAGGGATTAAGTCGATTACATTGACCCTAGTGCGTAACTGGTACTTATTTAATCGACACCCGCTGGTTTTAGAAGCTGGTTACGGTATTGCTTGCGCGATTGAGTTCGCCAGTAGTGGTAGTAGTAGTATGAGGAAGGTTGGAGGCGCAATGGCCCAATGGATAGGGCAGCGGACTCGCAGTCGTAGGATCGCGGTTTTGATTCCCTGACCGGACGTTGTGAGTGTTTATTGAGCGAAGACACTTAAAGCTCCATGAGGCTCCGGCAGGAGGTGGTGGCGAACCTTGATGTACTCTTTCACTACAACTTTCTCTCACTCTTTCTTCCTGTTTCTATTGTACCTGTATTTCAAAAGGGTCAGCCTTTTCACACTCTGTATAACGCTGAATCTCCCCGAGAACTACATTAAGTGTACTCGTGTCTGTGGAGTACTCAGCCACTTGCACGTTAATTTCACGAGCAGGCTATTCCGTTGATCGGATCAGCTGGAACCCACGTCGTCGCAAACGACGGAGTGCCATAGTAGTAATACAGAGGAAGGATATTGTGTTGCTGGTAATAGTGTATTCATTCAGGGAAGGGTGTGTCATGCTGTTCAGGCTGGGAGGTGGGGTAGCTGATACAGTTAGATAGTATTTCGGTGGTGTACAGGTGGGTGGTCATGTGGATGGTTATTGCTGGTATTGCGGGCGAGTGCAGTTATCAGCGGTGGAAATGATAGTACCATGCTTGCGGCGGCAGCAGCGGCGGCAGCAGCGGCGGCAGCAGCGGCGGCGGTAGCGGCGGCGGCAGCAGCAGCGGCGGCGGCGGTGGTGGTGGTGTTGGTGACGATGATGACGACGACGACGAGGATGATTATGGCGATGATGATGGCGATAAAGACGATGGTGGTGTTGTGGTTTTGGTGGCAATGGTAACGCTGTTTCTGGCTCTTATGGTGGAGAAAGCTGAGCTATTTCTCAGCTCTAGTTACTTAGACCTCGTAATACTAGTTTAAAGGAAGCGAGAGGCATATTTATACAGCACAACTAGAAGAGGAAGGAAGGGAAAAGGGTAAACAAGAAAAGAAATTAAATAGAGAAATAGACAAATAAATAAAAAGAAAGAAAGAACTAAAAATTCCTTCGCGCCATTTGATTAAAAGCTACGTAACAGGTTTTTACAGTGAAGTTTTTTTTCCAAGGAAAACATCAGGGGGGAACCACCAAATGCGTGTGTGTTTGTTTGTGTGTGTGTGTGTGTGTGTGTATATTTGTGTGTGTGTGTGTGTGTGTATTTGTGTGTGTGTGTTTGTGTGTGTGTGTTTGTTCGTGTGTGTGCATATATACATACACACGCACACAAAGCTGAGGATGGAAAAGAGGCAAAAATAAATATAAACAAAACGAATAAACAAACGGGCTTTGTGTGTGTGTGTGTGTGTGTGTGTGTGTGTGTGTGTGTGTGTGTGTGTGTGTGTGTGTGTGTGTGTGTGTGTGTGTGTGTGTGTGTGTAATAGCCGATGGTTTGGGAAAACAACAATTCCGATGACCGCCGAGGAATGCAAGAATGAAATCGTAATTTCACAGCAGACTTTAAAGGTTTATTGCTCCTCCCGCCATTTAGCCAAACTCTAAACATTGTCGTAGTTCAGTGTGGAGTTTATTAGGAAACTAATGCTAAACTGTATTTAATAAAGTCACCAACTAGTTAACTAAATTTGTTTTTTCTTGTGATTTTCCGTTTCTCTTGGTTTATACTGTGAAAGGCCTATAATTACGTGCTACCACACACACACACACGCGCGCACGCACGCGCACGCACGCACGCAAGCATCTATGTGGTAGGGTAATATATTATGCGCAACACAGCGGGAATCCGAAGGATTAAAATAAATATACATTGTCGAAAGCGTGGTCGTGAGAGAAATAAGAAAGAAAACATATTCTTTCTGTGATTTTCGTATACAAAATAAAGAGACGCGGAGTCTTCTAATGGACCGTTTTTACAATATTTTGATGGCGCGTCAGAGAAGACGTGCAGTTTTCTTCCCTACTCAAAAGCACAGAGTATCGAAATATGTAAACTAAACCACCCACCAGTGTGATAGCCTGATTCATTACTGCTTTATATAGTAGCTGGATAAATCATACTTTAGACTGGGGAGGGAGACCGCGTGTGTCCATCAGAATATTCACCCCGCTTCATTCTTGCACATCAAAATCATAAGAGTATTACGTTTGTATTCCTATTTCTTTTACTGTTTTCCTTTCTGTTTGATATATATACATATGTGTATGTGTCTCTGCGTGCACACACACACACACACACACACACACACACACACACACACATACACATATATATTGCTGAAAAATCTGTCGACGGCCAGCCATGAAACTCGAATTCACATCCTAGTGAGTACGCGTCTAGTGCTTTACCATTAAGCTAAGTATATGAAATGTAGGATATATAAATCTAGCTTTATAAGCCACTATCGTACGTTAAATTCAACTTACCTTGAAAGTCAACAAAGTTTGCTTTAGAAGCATTGAGATGTTTTGAAAAATACAGATAAGGAAATAATTTTATTCCCAAACGTAAGTTGAATTTAACGTACGATAGCGTCTTATAAAGCTAGATTTATATATCCTAAATTTGCAGAAGAATTTGTCGTTGGGTCAGTTTAGCTTACTGGTAAAGCATTTGACGCGTAATCACAGGAATGTGAGCTCGAGTCTCATGGCTGGCTGCCGACAGATTTTTCTGTAAAATATGGGTAGTTTATCCTGTTCATGTTATATTATTAGCATTATCCTGCATTTGAGAATAAAATTATTTCCTTATCTTTCAATACATCTCAACGCTTCTAAAGCAAACTTTGTTTGTTGACTTTCAACGTAAGTTGAATTTAACACACACACACACACACATATATACATATATATATATATATATATATATATACAAAATATGGGGGTTTAGTTCACAAGTGATCTAAACGATTAGGTACGCTAGTGCTGTAACGGATTACTAGGTCTCCAAGGTTGTAGCCGAGACGGTAGTTATAGAGCCATTGCAGATTCTGATATAGCAGATATATAATTGTTAAAGAGGACAACAAACGTTGAGACAAGGCAAGCATCATATCATATACATTATTATTAGTGGAAAAAAAATTCAAAGTCTTACAGCTGTTTCTGGGATATCCCAGAGTATGAGATATTCATACGTTTCTAAAAAAACGTTTCTATAGAAGTGGTCAAAGACTGATCGTGGGAATCGAACCCACATCTCCTGAAAACAAGACAGGATTTCTACTATTGGATCAAACAATCCTTCGAATTTCTCTCTCCATGTTAAAAACTTATTCTTACCAGCAGGTATTGTATATTGTTGACCGCAGAAGAATTCACAAACTTCGAGAGAACCTCGAGCTGCTACCTCGACACCATTGAATATACATTTTATTGAAATTTTGTCCTCACCTGAGCCTCATATTAATTTGCTACTCGGCTGTAAAAGTTTTCCGGCAGAAATAACTTAACTTCAGATTTGGTTTAAGGCTGTAGATACAGAAAATGACCCTTTTCTTCACCTCAAAAATCCAATGCAAAGATAACCTACTAAAGATAGTTATTGGAACGTCAAATCTTCCAGAATATTGCCTTGTTTTTCTGATAGACTTCTTTAATCTTTCAGTAAATATTCATACAAATTAATTTATATACCGATACACACACACGTGTACAAACATACATTCACGCTGATACAGACACACATGTACACGACACAACTGCTACGCAAATATTATTGCATGTCTCTTGTGTACTTTCAGCTAATCGGGAGTATTTATGGTGATTTGCTGGTTTGATTACACAGTTTGATTACACAGTTTGTCTATTCAGTCAGATAAAGCATCCGGGAGAGGAAGGATCGCTTTTGAATAGCAAGTGCATTTGAATTAGCACTGTACGACACGATAACAGCGTCGCCTCTTAAATACAACGAACTCCATGACCCAAATAGGACACAAGCCTAGTTGCCATGCTTTGCTGCTCTTGCAAAAAGAAAAGACGGTGGACCTTGATAATGAATGAAAGACGTATAACAGGTTTTACTTATAGAAATAATACATTTCTAAATCTCTCAGAGAGATTTATGCAGTAGTGATACGATGAAGTGGTTGTATGCTGTCAACTTAATGTGACAGTTCCCTGAAGGGAATAACACTACTGTTGGTTAGACCTAGGAAGCTGCACCGCTTCCTGTCGGCCTTTCCTGTGTCCTTATGTTTACAAGGGGGAGACAAGCACCTCCACCCAGCTAAGCCTGCATCCAGAGACATGTTTCTGAGACATGTTTCTGATGACGAGCAAAGACTGAAAAACATGTCCCTGGACGCAGGCTTAGCTGGTTGGAGGTGCTTGTCTCCCCCTTGTAAACATAAGGTCACAGGAAATGTGTCAAGGCCGACAGGAAGCGGTGCAGCTTCCTAGTACTTAATTTATGGACCCGAAAGGATGAAAGGCAAAGTCGACCTCGGCAGAATTTGAACTCAGAACGTAAACACAGACGAAATACCGCTTAGCATTTCGCTCGGCGTGCTAACGTTTTTTATTTTTTTATTGCCCACAAGGGGTTAAACATAGAGGGTACAAACAAGGACAGACAAAGGGATTAAGTCGATTACATCGACCTCAGTGCGTAACTGGTACTTAATTTATCGACCCCAAAAGGACGAAGGGCAAAGTCGACCTCGGCGGAATTTGAACTCAGAACGTAACGGCAGACGAAATACCTATTTCGTTATTGCCCACAAGGGGCTAAACATAGAGGGAACAAACAAGAACAGACGAACGGATTAAGTCGATTACATCGACCCCAGTGCGTAACTGGTACTTAATTTATCGACCCCGAAAGGATGAAAAGCAAAGTCGACCTCGGCAGAATTTGAACTCAGAACGTAACGGCAGACGAAATACTGCTAAGCATTTCGCCCGGCGTGATAAAGTTTCCGCCATCTCGCCGCCTTCGAAAACTTACATATTAAGATGGATTTTATAAAAAGAATGGAATTTTCAGACAGAATTGTCAACTGGGCCAAACCTGTAACAAACAGATGAATATAGTTTTTATTTTATTTTATTTTGCATTCATAGACTCCATAAAGACTACAAAAAGAGGGGATTACATTTAGTAGGGATAATTATAGATACAAAACAGCAAAGTGATAAGAATCAATTAGAATCTTTGCTTGAGATTATTAATTTCTATGGACGATCGTATTTCAGACAGTATATCGCCATTTGCATTACTTTGCAAACACGTAGTCCATTTTCATGAGATATTCAGCAACGATAGGCATTGGAATATATAATCTGATGCCATTTAAAGAAGTTACCTGATACAAAAAAATGGAAGAGAGAAGTCCATATCAACAATATAGCCACGAGATGGCCATCTTGAATTAAAGTTCTCGAGAGTATTAACCTTAACTGAAATTGTAGCTTACCAACAGCAACATTTGCACGTAGCATGACATGACCTCACAGATGACAGCTTTTAATTATCAAACATCTAACGTAAATGGATCTAAAATATCAAACGATGACGCATTACCTCGATTAGAATATATTAATGAAGCAGGATAGGTTGAACGTGATGATGATGATGATGATGATGATGATGATGACGATGATGATGATGATTATGACGATGATGATAATGACGATGTTGATGATAATGACGACGATGATGATGATGATGATGACGATGATGATGATGATGATGATGACGATGATGATGATGATGATGATGATGAGTTTATCATCCATCTTGTGACTAATCTTATAAACGCAGAATATGAAGTTTGAGATAGCCAGCAGTATCAATTTTATCTGAAATATGAAAAAAGATATCTAATTATAATAGGAGTGATTGTTGTTGTTGCTGTTGTTGGTGTTGTTGTTGAAAGACCATTTAAGGTAATGAAAAATATTCCGACTGCTAATTATTGTTTCTTATTCAATGAAGATTTAATTGTTCCACCAACCTAATAAGACTAACATAGGTTGGTGCATAATTATTGCGGCTTATTTTCAATAAATTTTTATCAACAAAAACAATAACAACATTTAACAAAAATATCTTTAAATGATTATTCCGGACCATATTCACCATCTACTTCAATTCCTGCTTCCCATTTGCTTGGCAGACGGTCGGAATAATCACCAAAAGATGTTTCTGTTACATGTTGTTATTGTTTTTATTGAATAAAACTTATTGAAAAAAAACACAATAGTTACGCACCAAGAAGATTATCACTACATGGATTATGTAGATTTATCACTACATGGATTATGTAGATTTATAAGTGAACGTTAGCAAAGAATAGTTTGAACCAATTGCTTGAGGATCAATTTACGCAAGATACGAAAGATGTCGAACGTCTACCGAAATACAACCGTTCTCACTCGATGCACACTTAGTCAATAGAAATCAAAGCATAGGTAATTATGCATATGGATCGTGCTTAGAATTTCGGAAGCGCGGTTTGTATACGTTTCATATACGTTTTGGACAATCAGACTTAATGATTTCTAGGAGAAGTGGACAAGCAAAGGATTCAAAAACCAATTGCAGAAGGAGTATTACAGAATCAGTCTTGTCTGACAAGGTCAGTGAATTTCGTGATAATCGTTTACTCTTTTATTTGTTTCATTCATTTTTTACTGCGGCCACGCTGGAGCTCCGCCTTTGCGAGCCTAGTACTGAGTGTATCGGGCTCTTTAGCCGAACCGCTAGGGTACGCGGACGTAAACACGCCAGCATCGGTTGTCAAGCAATGGTGGGGGGACAAACACAGACACACACACACGTATGTAATATATATATATATATATATATATATATATATATATATATATATATATATATATATATAGGAAAACAAAAAATGGAACAAGAACGTAACAGGCGACATCAAAGCATGCAGTCAATTAGACGATACAAAAAAGGACAGGAAAAACAAGGACGGGTCATTCGGAGCTTCCTATCCTCAGTCGAGTTCCAGATCATCTTTGCAGTTTCGGCCGGTTACACTCGAGAGCGCTCCAATCTGGCCGGCCCCAAGAAAATCTAAGCTGGTAGCACTAGACTCCTTGGAAGAAAGCAAGCAAATGTGTAGGAAAACAAGGACGAAAATAACGGAGAAATGGTAAACAATTACAAATACAAACAACAGGACATTAACAACAGGTGTCTTTCGACTAAGGATGAATTAAGTTAAGCTGGTGTGTGCGGAAGTGAAGGCTTACGGCAGGAACATAAGAGATGAAAGTCATGGGAAGGAATATAAGAGATGCTACACGGACGGTAGTCGAACCAAGAAAGAAAAGTCAGGCTTGACGGAACACCGGTCACGTGGAACGAGAGGAAAGATGTAGGGGCAGAGGGATTGAAGAATTAGGGAAGGACGAGAAAGAGAAAAAAGAAAGGAAAGGGACAGATTGAGGTAAAAGAGGAGGGAAAGTGAGAATGAAGGGAAGGTCGAGAAATGTGAGCGAGGTTTCCATCTACTAAACCCACTCACAAGGCTTTGGTCGGCCCAAACCTATAGAAGAAGACACTTGCCCAAGACTCTACGCAATGGAACTGAACCCGCCTACATATATATATATATATATATATATATATATATATATATATATATATATATATATATACTTTATTAATAAAGCTGCAAAGACATCACAAAAACTGCTACTCAGAGTTTCACTTTCTCCTTCGTCTAATACTAAAACCGTTCGACGAACGGAAGCGTGAAACTCTGAGTAACAGTTTATGTGATGTCTTTGCAGCTTTATTAATAAAACATATTACTCTACTTCCAGTATTCGAGTACTATTTTTTCCACCTTGTTTCACATTTATGAGATTACTCTGATATATATATATATATATATAGAGAGAGAGAGAGAGAGAGAGAGAGAGAGAGTGAGAGAGAGAGAGAGAGAGAGAGAGAGAGATTCGCGCGCGCGCATATGATGGTATACATATATTACAGTGCCTGTACTAAATTCACTGACAAGACTTTATTTGGCCCGAGGCTATAGTTGAAAACACTTGTCCAAGATTCCCTGCCGTAGGACTGAACTCGGAACCATGTGGTTGGAAAGGAAACTTCTCTCAACACAGCCACGCCTGCGCGTATTAAAAAATATATATTCCACGAAGACAGCATAAAAATATGCGACTCTATATATACACAATCAACGGTCGACAACCTCAAAAGAACGGGACACAACCTCAAACACAATATACCAAGACCGCACACAACGGAAATCAAAAGAAGCAACAATCAAATAAGCCAGGAAACGTCGTATAAATAAATAAAGCTGAGAAAAGCGGAAAACTGACAGATATTTATATATAATATAAACCACAAAACTAACTGTCGAATACAGAACAATTAGAAATATCAACAACAGCTATGTAACATAACAAGCTTTGTTAAAATAATTAAAAAAAACTCAATTAATATAGCCATTCTACAATATTAAGCACACACCCTCATCAAACAGTTCTCAAACATAAGTTGCTGGAAATCTTTTGCGCAACTTAGTGGCACATGTGACAGTCAGTACACAGACTATATTGGTTAGTAAATATATAGAAAGATAGATAAATAAATAGACAGACAGACAGACAGACAGACAGACAGACAGATAGATAGATAGATAGATAGATAGATAGATAGATAGATAGATAGATAGATAGATAGATAGATAGATAGATACCTCGGCACGCGTCGGTTACGACGACCAGGGTTCCAGTTGATCCAATCAACGGAATAGCCTGCTCGTGAAATTAACGTGCAAGTGGTTGAGCACTCCACAGACACGTGTACCCTTAACGTAGTTCTCGGTGAGATTCAGCGTGACACAGAGTGGGACAAGGATGGCCCCTTTGAAATACAGGTACAACAGAAACAGGAAGTAAGAGTGAGAGAAAGTTGTGGTGAAGGAGTACAGCAGCGTGTTCCAGAGCTTTAGGTGTTTTCGCTCAATAAACACTCACAACGCCCGGTCTCGGTATCGAAACCGCGATCATATGACTGCGAGTCCGCTGCCCTAACCACTGGGCCATTTCGCCTCCACTGATAGATAGATAGATAGATAGATAGATAGATACATACATACATACATACATACATACATACATACATACATACATACATACATACATACATACATACATACATACATACGTGCAAAATAAATATATAAATGCAGTGCTGAAAAGTGAAGTGAGCAACATTGTATGAGTTAGCAGTGAGCTCCTCAAGAAACACTCTCTTCCTGAAGATTTCCTATATAGTCCCAAACCAACTGGGCTGTCTTACCTCAGAGAAGATCTGGATGGAAAGCACCCAGCATACAAAAAAAAAAGAGACTATGCATGGGTATGTTGCCCGGAAGCTTCAAGAAGACAGTAGAATTGATACGAAGCGCAGCCTCTCTCGCACACAAGACCACTACAATACATCACACTTTGAAGGCTATGCGTTTGCAATCCAAGAACAGGAGATTGTCACAAAGTACTTAAGTACTTGGTGAACAAGAAAGACAGTGTTGTTCTTGTAATCCCAAGGTGCAACCGCATGTGTAGGCTGTGTTATGTCCCTGTGGAAGACATCACACATGTGATTAGCAGCTGTCCTAAAATGTCGTCACGGTACTACCTCCCTATGCGGCACGATCTTGTCGCTAAAACAATTTACAATGCCATCCGCAAGAAAGACTGTCCTGAAATAAACTTAGAAAATCCCTCTCTTATGGAATACATTCATAAACATAAACTCATGGAATACTGGTGGAATATCCCACCAGTATCAAATGTAAAACTTCTGTCAAATGTAAACATAACAGGCTGGATATTGCTGCTTGGGACAGAGGGGCAAAGGTATGTACCATCATTGAGGTCAGCTGCCCTGCAGATATAAATAGCTCTTTGAAAATCGAAGTAAAAGAGGATATCCATGGACAACTTCTTCGAAACCTCCAGCTTCTATATCCAGACTATGAATTCATATTCATATCAATAATAATTTGAGCACTAGGTTTAAACGAGAATCTGGATAAACTGGGATTTTCAGAAAGAGAAATCGACCGGCTAATTTGTACATTACAAGTATAATTTGTGAGTGGAACAGTAAAAATATGCAAGACTTTTCTTAAGTTCCAAATGTTAATTTGTCAGTGTTAGCTACATCCCAAAGATGGAGCCTTGTATCTTTGTTGGAAACTGGCTCCCTCCGCAGAGTAAGATTTATAATAATCAAAAAATAGGAGATACATACATACATACATGCATATAAGAAGAAAGAGAGGCGGTGAGAAAGTCGCTTATGGCTCAGTCATCAGGGGAAGAGCAACGCTCATGAATATTTGTGCACGCTCAGGTGATGAAGTCAAACTAGGGAGAAAATTAGAGGTATCACGAAAGAATAAACAGACTGTGAGGGGTTATGTCTATCCATTTTCATTCGATGTAGGATCGAACCTGGAACCTGGCGAGAAGATTGCCAAGTTAAATTCAAAACCCCATCCCATAGATAATGTATATGCGTAGGAGTGTGTGTGTGCGCGCGTCAGTGTTTGTGCGTGTATTTGCTATATAAACGTAGTATGGGTCGAGTATAGCAAACACGTTAACATGACACGATTAAATTAAAAGTGTTGCTTTAACTTAAGACCAAACAACGTTGAATAACAAACAAAAGGTGTCAACGACATACATATAGGGAATATTTACATAAACCATTTTTACTTGTAACGTATGTTTGATTAGGTCACCAGCAGGATATATTTCATGAGTCGTTTGAAAGAAGGGGAATTATCTAGCAATGCCATTTTAGACATACATAGAGGCTCAGTCGTAGCTGGGCGGTAGGAAGTTTGTTTTCTAACCATATGGTTCCGGGTTCATTCCCGCTGCGTGGCACCTTAGCCAAGTGACTTTTATTAGAGCTTCGGGCAGACCAAAGCCTTGTGAGAGGGCTTGGTAGATGGAGACTGAAAGAAGCCCATCGTATATTTTGTGTGTATGTGTGTTTGTGTCTTTTGATTCTGTGTTTGCCCTCCACTACTACTTGGCAGTCGGTATTGGTGTCTTTTGAGTTTCCGTAACGCACCGGTTCTGCAAAAAAAAGACCGGTGGAATAAGCATGAGTCAAAATGTACGACAGCTTAAAAAGTCTCCATATGGAATTACAGTCGTGGTGTCAGTTAGATAGCAATTCGAGTTTTCTATTGTTTTTACAGCATATTTTAATACCTGTAAGCTTTCAGACAGTTTCTACAGCTTGATGATACGGTAAAATATGGCGTAGCTCTGTCAACAATGTTTCACGCTATAATAGTGTAATGATATCTATTGATCCCTGGGCTTCCAGATAAATTAGGACAGGGAAGTGGATATTTTCCTGTTCATTTAAATGTCACTTTCCTTGTTTCTAAAAGAATACAGGTGTTGACTGTAACGTCCATTGACATGAGTAGTGAACTCTGTGCAGTTTCTCTGAATACTACTGGGTGTTATAACTGGTGCTTGGTTGACCGCTCTTTTGAAGAAACAAGTTCTCTGAGCGGATACGTGATACAGTTTTCTGGCTCTGTAACGATTCTTTAAGTCCATCGCCCTAACATTTGTTTCAAATTTGGGCTCAAGGCCAACAATTTTGGGGGAGGGGAAAGCCGATTACATAGAACTTGGTTTTCAAATGGTATTTATTTTATCGTCCCCGAAAGAATGAAAAGCAAAGTAGACATCGGTAGAATTTGAATTCAGAGCGCAAAGACGGACGAAATATCACTGAGCACTTTGCCCGACGGTTCTGCCAGCTCACCTCCTTCCATCGCCCTAATATTAATAACAATAATGATTAAACGTAATAACACCACCACCACAACAACAACAACAACAACAACAACAACAACAACAACAACAACAACAACAACAACAACAACAACAACAACAACAACAACAACAACAACAACAACAACAACAACAACAACAACAACAACAACAACAACAACAACAACAACAACAACAACAACAACAACAACAACAACGATGATAAAAAATACCTTAGGAATGAGAACCCAGGTTCGAAATTTCCCCAAGACACTTGAAGAAGGCTGGAGGGTATATCAGCCGAAACGTTGTGTTAACAACAAACAAGATGAGGACTAATATCCGTCAAA
>NC_142932.1:120990539-121008039 GCF_046866305.1 Octopus bimaculoides | reverse complement strand
ATATATATGAAAAACGATATATATATGATATATATGTATGTATGTATGTATGTATGTATGTATACATACGCTAATATATATAGTAATATATCTGTACTTATATCTACATATTCATACGTATATCTATATTCATGCATACATACATGCATTCATGCAAGCACATATATTGATACACACATATTATATATACGAATAAGCAAATATTTATAAGCCGTTTACTTTATATGCACATACGTATACACACACACACACACACACACACACACACACACACATATATATATATATATATACAAATACATATACAGTATATATACATACATATATGTAATACATATATATAAATATATATAATACATTAATATAAATATATACATAATACATAAATATATATATATGTATGTATTTATATATACCCATTCTCCAAGGAACACCATGTCTTTTCAAATAGGTAGAAGTGATAGAGCTGATGTCAAGCTTGTGTATAAACCAATTAAGTAAAAAGAAAACAAATGTGAAGAGATCATTAGGCATTTGGCTTCAATAGCTGCATCCCTCCGTGGTCCAGATGGCGGTGCTTAAACGGCGCGGGCAGCAGTAAGATAGTTCTCCCACTGAAGCCATGTCTTTCTGTGTCGAATTCACACAAATAAGTACCTATTTTAGGTAGATTGGATAGAAGCAGATTCATGTAAATACTACATTTTAACTTTTTTTTTTAACCCAAAATCCAGACTTCATCCATAATATGAAAAAAAAAAATTGAAAACATACATACACACACATATATATATATATATATATATATATATATATAAGACACACATATACACACATACATGCTTACATGTATGTAGATACATATGTGCGTTTGTTTGTGTGTAAGTATTTAGTTATCTGTTTAAATGAGGATATATTTAAAATGCTGTCTGATTATGTACAAATGCCTATCCATAAACTTGTATGCTGTGTGTAATTCAACTGTGAATGTGTGCGGAATGTATTTTAGCAGATCCAGTAGGCAGTACTTTACACGCTCTCAGACCAAAGATCCAGTCTTTTACTTGACTCGGAAGCAACATGAGAATATTTGCACGTATATTGGCTAGCCAGTAAGGAACGTAGCGTATCTTTGGTCTCTCTATACACACAGCTTCAGCCATCATCTCAACCACTTCGCTGACATTGCTACGGGCTCGCTTCAAATGCGTCTTAATCGATTTTATGAAACTGTCGAAATATTCTTCGCCATACACGTCGGTGATGTCTTTTGGTGTCTCAGCCCAGCACTTCCTGTTCTTATCTTCAATGCTGTCTTCGTTTACAATTGGAGTTCTGCAAAGTTAATAATAATAATAATAATAATAATAATAATTAAGAAGGTCGGGCTTGTGTAGGATGAAAGATTGCAAAGATAAAGCACTGTATAAGCAATTGAAAACGAATGAAACTGAAAATAGGTGGGTAAAGAAAACAATGCATGGTCAATTTCATAGGGATGCTGAAGATAAGACAGACAGAGAAAAAATATAGCTGTGGATGACTAAAAGAGATTTAAAACCGGAAACGGAGTCTCTAATATGTGCTGCCCAAGTGCAAGCACTAAGAACAAACTACATAAAATACAGAAAAGACAACACATCGTTCAACATCCTTAAACATACTTTATTCAAGGATCATTTGAGCTGAATGGGCTACTCAACATGAAGAAAATTCTAACTGGGCTTCACCTGCAAGGTCATGCCCTGTTTATCGTGATGCGTCACCATGTCACGCACATATGGTTGTGATGCATGTGCATCAGACGAGTAATCATGATGGGTATACTGGGCTTCGTACATTTTACCCCAGTGTCACTTTGATGGCATGCACTGCTCTCTCAATCAATCATAATAATCCTTTCAATTAAAGGCACAAGGCCTGAAATTTTATAGGAAGGGACTAGTCGATTTTGCTGACCCCAGTGTTTCACTTATACTTAACTTATCGACTCCTGAAAGATGAAAGGCAAAGTCGACCTCGGTGGAAATTGAACTCAGAACGCAAAGACAGACGAAATATCGCTAAACACCGGGAGATCTAGACCAAAACAAACCCCTAAAAATATAACCGGTTTGTCCGTCTAGCCCTATGCAGCGCTGTTCGACGACATGTACCTGCATATGCAGGTGCCGAGCTGCAAGTCCAAACAATTCTCCTGGTTAATGTTTCTGTCTGTTACCACCTTGTATTTCCTTAGAGCAGTGCCTGTCACCTCGATGTGTCTGGTGTCCGACACCCCTGCGGTGACGTCATCTGTATATGCAAACACGGATCTTCTGCATCTTAGTTCTTACGGAATGCCCCTAGAAACCTTAATTTCCTGACGTAAATGGCTCAAGAGTCAGTACGTACAAAATGGAAGAGATGGTACATCCCTGACGGACTGAATGCATGATGCTGAACGTTTCCGACAGTTGACCATTTACTCTGACCACCGAGCAAATGTCGCTGTACATAGCAGTGAGCTTCTGAAGGTGTGCCCGAAACTAGAACCTTGAAGGGAGCAGCCAAGTATTGATAGTCAACCCTATCGAAGGCTTTCGATAGATGTAAATTGATCGGGGCCCTGCCCATGTCGAGCTCTTTACCAACGTTCTTATAATGTACTGCATGAGGGGTAGAGGTTGTCATGGATAGACCTGTTTGGGATGTCTTATCTGCGAATTACTGACAAGACCATCAATGACAAGTTTTGATCGACACCTTCCTTGAAAATTTCTGGAACTCTGCATTTAACAGTTATGGGCATAATATTATCAAAGTTGTCTCCCTTGTTCAGGTCCTTTCTGAACAACACTACTACACCACAGCTCACATGGCTAGGATTTTTTTTTCGTTTACTGCCAAATGAAGTAGACGTTTACCAAACGATCACCGAACAATTTCTGGCATATGAAAGTAAGGCTAGTAAGGGCAAACCATTCAAGCAAACCATCCAACTCAGGTGACTACTGTACGCAGCCAGCCAACGTTCCTGTATTTCATTCATAACCCCAGTAGACAGCCAAGGAAAGCAATCGAGGTAGGTTGTAAAACTTACCGCTATATCCACCACACTATACGCCCCGAACAGTTGGGCAAAGTGCCATAGAAAAGCTGCACACATTTGTTTTGAGCAGAGTGCCATGTGTCCATCTCCGCCCACAAGACCGTATTATGCTGTTAATGTCACGTTGTTCCTCTGTCACTCGTGTGCGTCAAATGGTTTTCATGACTTCAAGTATGAAAGCACATTCCTGAAGAAGGGCCACCTCGAATATAGGTTTCAAACTTTGGGATAAGGCTAGCAATTTTAGGGGGAGGTTAGGGGTGTAAGTCGATTACATCATCCCCTGTGCTCAGCTGGTACCTATTTTATCGTCTCCCAAAGGATGAAAAATAAAGTCGGCCTCAGCGGAACTTGAACTCAGAACGTAACGACGGACGAAATATTGCTAAGCATTTTGCCCTGCGTACTTAACAATTCTGCCAGCTCACTGCCTTAGGAAACCTCAAACATTATCAGAAAATTAATCAAAATCAAATATAATGCTAAATGTGACAGTTTGAAATGGCTATCATGTTTCTTCAACAGTGAAATCATTGAATTATAAAGGTATTTATAATTATTTCTGAATTTATTCATTCCCCTCCTTTCAAATGGTTCATAAGTTTATACGTACTTGTATAGTCCTGGCTCAACGGTTATAACTTTAATTTCAAATTTGTTCATCTCTTGTCGCAATCCATCTGAGAAGGCAATGCATGCAACTTTGGACATAGAGTACGCCGAGAATGCTGGCAGCGTGAATCGACCTGTTGTTAAATAAAATACAACAATAAATTACATAATTAAAAGTAATAGATATTTCTAAACTACAATAGTTTTCTCTCTGTTCCTTCATTGTCTGATTATATGGTTTTAGTTTTACTTTCAGTCCCACAATGCAACACCTTAGTAAAGTGTTATCGACAAAAAACTTGAACCAAAAGATGTCTTCTGAATAAAATTTGATAAACAGAACGTGTTCAGAGCGACCAAGCTGTTTCTATTCCTGGGTGCTAGATTTAATCCGTTGACCCGTTTCATGCCACCACTTGGCCCATGGATAACATTTAACGGAATTTATTCTGACGTAAGAATTCGAGAAAAGTCTCCAGTGTAAGGACAACATCCTCTTTGATTCACCAGTTTTGGAGGTCCTCCAAATCAGTAACGTGTGTTGGCCTTCTTCCTCTGATTAAGGTATTAACAATTAAATAAAGCGCGATTACTTGAGACTTAACGCTATGGTATAGAGGCAACAAAATGGCTACTATGCGGAAGTTATGAAGACAGTTCAGGAAGCAAATATTGAAGAGCTCATTAGAAATACTTATGTGAAGAAGAACTGTGCGTTGAGAAAAAGACTATTTTAGTCTCTGGTTGATATTATTTTAGTTATTCTGGCAAGTGCAAAAGACAATTCCTGAGTATTTCGTTTTTATTTGAACGAAAAATATCAGACTTTACTCTAATTAGAATTTAAGCTTCACTGAAGAGGTTTAACAAGATGAAGAAAATGACCAGAGTTGACTCACATAACTGCAGAAATAATTAAAATAACACCAGTCATTGACTTATTGCGTCTTTTTCTCAACGCTTAATTATTTGTTATTAACTTTTTACTGCTGCACTAAATATATTAGCATTAACTTAACTATTATTAACCATGGAGCTGCCATTTCTAAGTAATACTGTTCTAAAATATGACGTTGAAGGATAACGTAATGTCACTCTTTTGGGTGGCAGATCAACATTCATATCGTATTACAAGCAACAGTTTTCAGACTGAACATCTCAGTTATTGCTGCTGCTGCTGCTGCTGCTGCTGTTGTTGGTATCGTTCTTGTTGTTGTTGTTGTTGTTGTTGTTTAGCTTCAGGTCAGTTATGATCAAGTGTCTTCATGACCAAAACTGTTCCAACAGTCGACGTTACTTCTTTATTTCAGGTATATGATATCTAAAACTACGATGATAGAGGATTAATAATGATTGACTTAGTTGATAATTCTAGAAGACCAGGCGATTGCTTCCGAGCTCCTTTGTGGACTTAGTCGATTTATAACAAACAAGGGGTCTAATTTTACTTTTTATGACTGGGAGAAATTTTACCGCTAATTCTAGCATGTCGAGGGACCTAGTATAAGATCGCATCGAGTCATTTGCAGAAGAGTTACAGCTTAGTCCTAAGTTAGCTCTTATCAAGCAGACCAATGGTCAAAGATTTCCCAGTCAAGATAATTCCATCTTTTGCAGATAGATACCTGCATTATCCAGTGTCATTTACTTTTTCACTACGAGACAGAAATATGATTTGAAGGACATTTAGCTGTAGATTTTAACAGGTCGAGCGAAACCACATACATGATTTTTCTTTGACTCTACTTAAGAGAAATAAGAGGAAATGATTAGATTCCTCTACTTACCTGCAAGACTGGCCACATTGACCACTCTGCCTTTTGATTCACGAAGTAAGGGCAAGAAAGCTTTCGTCACACGAACCATTCCCATTACGTTAACGTTCATGATATGCTGGAACTGGCTCACGGCACACCATTCAATTTCTGATATTTCAGCAATTCCAGCGTTATTCACAAGAGCCCACAGCACTGCATTTTGGTTTCAGAAATGAAATGAAAAGAAAAACAGAAAAGAGAAAAATAAACACCATATATATATATATAAAATCAGTCATGTGTATTCAATCTTGAAGGATTGCTTCGAAACACAAGGCATGATATATGAATATGCAAAGTTAGTGTCTCCACAGCATGAAACTCTTATATTTAAATACTGTGAATATTAAATTATATTCATCTCTCACTGGAGAGATTACATTTTTTTGTTGATCCTGCTATTATTGGAACAGTAATCTATTTATCTATCTATCTATGGATACCCTTTACCGATCGGTCGGTCGGTCGGTAGATAGATAGATAGATAGATAACTGCTCCACTATTAGAAAGGTCAACAAAACGTACTCTATTCAGTGAGAGATAAATATCATTTAATATACACGCCTCTGTGTGTGTGTGTGTGTGTGTGTGTGTGTGTGTATGTGTGTGTGTGTGTGTGTGTGTGTGTGTGTGTGTGTGTAAAGCAAAACAAAATAGGAGTTTATATAAATATCGTATTTAAAATCTGTTCTACTTGGCTTCTTCTGTATACTCTCTGACCTCAAAAGCTAGGGACTCCAACCAAATAAAACTCAGGCTACGGTACGTGTCCTTCTTAATTTCTCTTTGTATCTATTGGAATACACACGGAGTTGTAATACTAGTCATTTTGCGTATGATTTAGATTTAAATGGTATTACATGCACAAACGCGTGCACACAAACACACATACATACATACATACATACATACATACATCGTGAGGCACAATGGCCCAGTGGCCTCGTGGTCGTAGGATCACAGTCGTAGGATCAGTGGTCTGGTGGTCGTAGGATCACGGTTTCGATTCCCAGATCGGGCGTTGTGAGTGTTTATTGAGTGAAAACACCTAAAGCTTCAAGAAGTTCCGGCAGGGGATGGTGGCGAACCCTGCTGTATTCTTTCACAACTTTCTCTCACTCTTACTTCCTGTTTCTGTTGTGCCTGTAATTCAAAGGGTCAGCCTTGTCACACTGTGTCACGCTGAATCTCCCCGAGAACTACGTTAAGAGTACACGTGTCTGTGGAGTGCTCAGCCACTTGTACGTTAATTTCATGAGCAGACTGTTTTGTTGATCGGATCAACTGGAACCCTCGTCGTCGTAACCGACGGAGTGTCACATCCATACATTTATGACAGCTGCAGAAAACGCATGTGCAGGAAGTGAACGGGAACGAGTAGACATCTCTGATGAGGCGTTTATAAAGAACGAAGCAAATCAGATAATTTTTCTGGCTACAAACAAAAGAAAAACGAGCCATCGAGAAAGAACTCGAGATGCTTGCTCACCTTGTTAAAAAAAAGCAGCAATGTTACATCTTGTCACACCTTTCTGTCATACAAAAAAAACGAAGGACGCTTTATAGAATGTTGTTCTTGACATAACACCAAATGAGATGGTCGCGACAGGAGCACCGAAATATAGCTAAGCTGCAACAACCGGAGCAGGGACTAAATTCCCGAGGGGTGACATTCCGGATAAGAAAAAATGTGCATAGTCTGTGTGAAGACATAATATGAATAACGACAGGAGAAATGGCGGTGAGTTACGAGAATCTTAGTTGATGGAGTTGGCAGACAGTCAGCGTGGTTTAGAACATCAACAAAACCGAAGAATAGACAAAATTATACGTCCTCAGACTTTGAAATGGGTTACATGCACACACGCACAATCACACACTGATACATATGGTGAACGAGGAGGAGGGGAATATACAACACAATCTACATATATTGTACATATTGAGTATGTGGTCTCTTCAAATTGAATATTTATTTCGTAACTCGAGTTTCCAAAAAGAACTGAGAGAAGGAGTGAAGAAAAGAGTGACGAAGGGACGAGGAAACCTCTGTCAACTGGCCGTCGTTGCATAATCATCTCTCTGCAATTTTCCTACTCTCTGACTCTTTAATTTTTATAAATAATAAAGCAAATAATGAACCCATTTTTATTTTACTTTTTCAAGATCGTTCATTGAAAATGTTTTTTAAACATCAATCGTCTATTTTTAAAAATAAACGGATAGTCTCGTATATTTTAGTTTCATTTCATTTATCGTTTAAATTAAGACCATTACCTTCGGGTTGTGTACAGCTATTAATAGAATAATTATAGACAGCAAAGGATGCGAACTTGAGAAACGAAAATAGATTGTTTTGATATGAAAGCCTTATTAAAAATACTGAAAGTATACACACATCCTCTTTGCTCTAGATGTCAAAACCTACGCACTGGATGGAAAATAGTTTTTCTATATTCGGTTAAAAGCCTATCGAATACAATTACGGAAGCTGCACTTAAAATCATCTCAATGAGAAGAGTACAAAAATTTAAAAGCTGCGTACACAAGAAACTTCTGACATTATTCTTCCTTAAAAAGGCAGTAAAATACGGACTGGACCATTGAAGCCTTCTTTCATTACAAATATCTCGTAAATGGAGCTAGGTTTCATTCACGTGCGTTATAATCCTTTCTACTATAGGCACAAGGCCTGAAATTTTGGGAGAGTGGTTTAGTCGATTACATCGACCCAGTGCTTAACTGGTATTTTTTCATTGATCTTCAAGGAAATGAAAGGCAAAGTTGACTTCGACAGAATTTGAACTCAGAACATCGAGGCAGAAGAAACACCGCTTAGCATTTTGTCTTGCCTGCTAACGATGTTGCTAACTCGCCGCTTTGATGTAACTAAATATTGCTATCGAATTTTTGTAGGAGGTCAGTAGTTTCTGAGGAGAGGGTCAAGTCGATTACATCGACCCCAGTGTTCGACTACTACTTTTTTTTTTTCAGCGATCCCTCGAAAGTATGAAAGGCAAATTTCACTTCGGCTGAATTTGAACTCAGAGCGTGGTCGATAGAAGACATTCATCGATACCGACCCCAACATTTAACTGGTTTTTTATTTAGTCAATTCTAGAATGATGAACAGCAAAGTCAACCCTAGCGGGATTTGAACACAGTTTGTGAAGAGAAATTATTAAACACCTCTGCATATGCTCTATCCGTATGCCTCTCAGTTAGGCTGCGTTTTGAATCTGGACATTGCACCTGGTCATTCGAACTTACTACCAACGAGCCAGCGAGGAGGCACAATATATATCCACTATATATTTGCTCAATCTGTCAGAAATAGCAGCCAAAGCTACCTCGAAATACGTCCTACAATAGTATAAGCTGGATACATCGAATAACGAAGTACTGGATACATACACTATGTGTAAACAAAAGATCGGCGTGGTTATAACTAAAACGAATTACGTATTGGACAAAAGATCTCAGTCACAGATGAATTTTGGTCTAAACAATAGTTGTTTGTTCCTTCTCGAGCCATGCCTGGCTCATAAGGCGGGTTTCCCGGTTTCATTGGCGTATAGGTTCCCCACCTGGACGGGACGTCGGTCCGTTGCAGATGAGCTGCTAGATGCAGGAGGAAAGAGTGAGAGAAAATTATGGCGAAAGAGTCAGCAGAAGTTCGCCATTACCTTCTGCCGGAGGCTGGTGGAGCTTAGGTGTTTCGCTCATAAACACACACACCGCCCGGTCTGAGATTCGAACCCGCGATACATCGACCGCGAGTCCGCTGCTATAACGACTAGGCCTCCCTAAACAACAGTAATGACAGCATATTATTATGTGCCAGACGTGTAAGAGCTGAATCGAGGTAACTTCCACACCAAACCAACGGTGAAAACCGATCTATGGATTAATGCACGACCCAAAAATACGTAGTCTCTCCAACAAGGGACTTCCTTGTATAAGACGTATTCAAAAACGCTAGCATGTAGGATCCAAGCCAGGAATATGTAACAGCCTAATTGGTCTCTTAATTACACGGCAGCGCCTGCACGAGAAGACAGCATATTTAGAGGATCTTCAAGTACTTTCGTTAGTTCTTCAAAACATGATTGTGTATATTGTTGCAGTTTACTGGCATTCGACTAATACGACTCACAAAATAAATGTTGATTTGGAAGCAATTATTATAATTGCCTTTTTAATTAAATCCATCCTAATTAATACTTAACTGATGTAGCAATGGTGTCATAGTATTTCCGCTGTGATGAAATATATAAATATAAAGAACACACGTATAGACGTGTATATATATATGTATAATGAACTTCTAAATCTCTCAGAGAGACTTAAGCAGTAGTGATGCGATAAAGTAGTTGTATACTGCCAACTTAACGTGACAGTCCCAATAAGTATATTCCCTTATTGGGACTGTCACGTTAAGTTGGCAGTATACAACTACTTTATATATATATATATATATATATATATATATATATATATATATATATATATATATATATATATATATATATATATAAATATATGATGAAGGACTGGCTATATGGTAAGTAGCTTGCATACCAACTACATGCTTACCAATTCCGGGTTCAGTCCCAATGCGTGGCATCTTGGGCAAGTGTCTTCTACTATAGCCTCGGGCCAACCAAAGCCTTGTGAGTGGATTTGGTAGGCGGAAACTGAAAGAAGCCCGTCGTATATATATATATATATGTGTGTGTGTGTGTGTGTGTGTGTGTGTGTGTGTGTGTGTGATGAAATATAGATATATATATATATATATATATATATATATATATATATATATATATATATATATATTTATATATTTCATCATATATATATATATATATATATATATATATAATGATGAAATATACAGATATATATATATATATACATATATTTATAAATATAAATGATGAAATTATATATATACATACATTTAGAAGCATGTATACACGTTAAATGATAATGATGATGATTGTGTGTGTGTGTGTGTGTGTGTGTGTGTGTGTGTGTGTGTGTGTGTGTGTGTGTGTGTGTGTGTGTGTGTGTGTGTGTGTGTGTTTGTAAATATGTATGTATGTATATCATATGTACATACATAAATATTTAGCCTGCTTAGTGAGAGTGGCTTTTAGACATCCTGCAGAATAAATACATGACCTCTAAAAGAAGGGATGAACACAGGATCAAAGGCCATCCCGTTACATGAGGTGTGTGTGTGTGTGTGTGTGTGTCTACACGACTGTATATTCAAGCAGTACTACAACGGACTACAACAGACCTCCATACTCTTTTATATTCCGGACGATCGCATAAGCATTTAGATCGCAGCTACTCCGTATGTGTTTTACTGTTATAAACTAACACTTGTGCTGCAATAAATATTGCATTTATTTCAGAACTAATTCATATTCCATTTAACCTCGAAGAGACGGGTATCCCAAGCTGTTTACTGATACCAAATGTACTATATACTGACAACACACCATCACTACATACAAAACACCAATTTCCATAGACTTTACTGTGTGCTTTTTTCGTGACACCAGCACAAGTGTGATCGCGCTGCAGCTCGCAAGGTTGTTGTCCCCACTAAGTGAGGATACATTACAGAGAAAAGCGGCTTTGTGCAGGGATGTGAGGCTAAAATATGAGAAGGAGCCAGAATTGAACATGTGTTTGTTGTAGAGAAGCTACATGGCAACATATATTATAGAAGGGAAGGTAGGAATAATCGAGGATTGGGCTGAAAAGAGGGATGAAATAGACGTGAGGAGGTATCAGCAAGGCGATGAGAGGTTAAAGTATGAGAGAAGGGACCGTTAACTAGAATAACATTATGCATCTATCCTTGATCTTTTCTGCAGAGGATTCTTTAAAATACTTTCGATCTGTCCTTCAACTCTTCTAAGACCTAATTCATAGATCATTAAATCAAGCCAGGTACTTTACGAGTACTTACTTTCATCAACCGTAAAATGATGATTGGCAAAACTGGTCACCATACCTGCAGCTATTCAGGCCGAGCATCAACGGCATCCGCCTCTTTACTCTGTGAGAACCCGCAATAATTATGGACACTATCGCTCTTCTCTTGATTAAGTTCTGAACACAAAAAGACATGACTGCGCAGAAGTGGCTGCGTGGTAAGAAGCTTACTTTCCGACCACATGGTTCCGGGTTCAGTCCCACTGCGTAGCACATTGGGCAAGTGTCTTCTACTATAGCTTCGGGCTGACCAAAGCCTTGTGAGTGGACTTGATAGACGGAAACTGAAAGAATCCCATCCTATATATATATATATATGTGTGTGTGTGTGTGTGTGTGTGTGTGTGTGTGTGTGTGTGTGTGTGCGTGCGTGCGTGTGTATATGCGCGTGTGTGTATGGGTTTGCGTGTGTGTTTGTCTACCTCGCTTGACAACCGATATTGTAGTGTTTACGTCCCCGTAACTTAGCGGTTCGGCAAAAGTGAATGATAGAATAAGTACTAGGCTTTGAAAGAATAAGTCCTGGGGTCGATCTGTTCGACTAAAGTTCGGCACTCCCAGTTCTCACTCTCATTACCATACGTTCTCTGTCACGTGACAACGCAACACAAAAAAGATAACCCATTTAATCATAATATCCAAGCACCTCTTTAATTAATCCGGAATTCGCAAAACAAGGGATCAAAACTAATATGACAGGCAAACACTTTCATTATTTACAATTGACGGATATTTGTCCTCATCTTGTTTGTTGTTAACACAACGTTTCGGCTCATATACCCTCCAGCCTTCATCAGGTGTCTTGGGGAAATTTCGAACCTGGGTTCTCATTCCTAAGGTATTTTTCGATATTATTATTATTATTATTATTATTATTATTATTATTATTATATGCCCACGGGCATATGGCGTAGTGGTTAAGAGCGCGGGCTACTAACCCCAAGATTCCGACTTCGATTCCAAGCAGTGACCTGAATAATAATAATAATAATAATAATAATAATAATAATAATAATAATAATAATAATAATAATAATAATAATAACAACAACATCGAAAAATACCTTAGGAATGAGAACCCAGGTTTGAAATTTCTCCAAGACATTTGATGAAGGCTGGAGGGTATATCAGCCGAAACGTTATGTTAACAACAAACAAGTTGAGGACGAATATCCATCAAATGTAAATAATGGAAATAATGTACATAATTCTTCATCTCTTAAATATAGAAATGTAAACGCTTTCATTTCAATAATCGAGAATTTCCAAAAACAAAAAAACAAAAACATTTGCGTGACCGAATGTGTGTTTGTACTCACTGTTAGGCCCAAGATCGCTCTTCACATCTTTCACGGCTTTTTGTAACTGTTCATCACTGACAACATCTAGTTGTATTACTTTGCTCTTCGATGACATCTTTTCTCGCAACATGTTAGCGCCAGTTCCATTCGCAAAAAGACAACAAGCATACACAGAGAAGCCTTTCAGATCTAATTTCACTGCCAGTTCATGGCCAAATCCAGTATCACAACCTGTAACAGAAGTGGAAAAATATTTCTTTATAGTAGAGATAACTTTAAAAGTGACTTAATAGCACTGCTAACACACGTAGGACACATAACTGACTTAGAAGCCTTTAAAATACATGGTAATATATTATATGGTTGTCTACCCACCCAAAAAACACCGTTGTTTACATTTTTTCGACACCCCACTCCCCACTTTCGGCTACGGGGAATACGAATCTGCAAAAAGATTGGCAAAAATCGGCATTTAAAAATTAACACCCCCACCCTCATTTCCTTCATTTTTTACTTTTTTCAGAATTTTTTTTTCAAAATATGCAGAAAAATGCGGAGATTATGATTCTGAGAAAAAATTCCAAAAATTTTTATAAAATTTTTTTTAAGAATTTTTTTTTTTTTAAATATGCGGAAAAATACGGACATTATGATTCGGACAAAAATTTCAAAACATTTCTGTAGTTACGGTTAGGGTTTTAGTTTTATGGTTAGGATTAGGAGGATAGGGTTTTAGGGGTTAGGGTTAGTGTTGGAGAAAAAAACAAAATTTAAGAGTTTGGGGAGGAAGGGAGAGGGGGGAAATTTTCACATTGCCGATTTTTAGCAATTTTCCGGAACCTCTGTATCCGAAAACGGGGGCTTTTGGCAAAAAAAAAATTTTTAATAAACAAATTTACGAGAAAATGTGTGGGAGACGGGAGAAAGTCTTTCCCAAAGGGGCTAATGTAGTTTCGCACCTCTCCTTGAAAAATGCATTTTTTTTTTTAAATGTTTTTCGTATCCCTACGTTTTAGATATCGAGATTACGAATATGCAAAAAAGTTTTTCTTATTTCACCCCCACACCTCTTAGTACCACCACCACCACCACCCCATTTAAATTTTTTATTATCTTTTTTTACTTATTCGTAATCTCCGACATCTAAAACGTAGGGATCCGAAAAATGTTTTTCGAAAGAACGCATTTTTCAAGGAGAGGTGCATTAACCCCAAAACGAAATATGGTGTCCCTATCAACAATT
Source organism: Octopus bimaculoides (assembly GCF_046866305.1). Taxonomy (NCBI): domain Eukaryota; kingdom Metazoa; phylum Mollusca; class Cephalopoda; order Octopoda; family Octopodidae; genus Octopus; species Octopus bimaculoides. Next base: position 120,993,959 of record NC_142932.1, on the reverse strand, counting down.
AATAGGTATGTACCAGTTGATATAAAACTAGTATGCAAGAAGAAGAAGAAGAAGAGGAATGTACCGACATCTCGAAATGATGAAATGCAAAGTTGACCTCAGCAGGATTTGAACTCATTTTTTTAAAACTGCCAAGCTCATCTAGATTCTTTATAACTAGACCCAAAATTCCTCGAACGTTCATATTTCCGTAAACGTCAGTAATTCCAAGAAATCTTTTGACAAATTTATTCATTTCTTTGAAAGATGAAAGATAAGAGACAACCGGCTTACGTCAGAATCTTCGCTTATTAAAAATGTCAACAAATATGCACTCCTTAATCTCCAAAATATTTTAGTCCGACTTTGGCTTTCATTCTTTCGGGGTCGATAAATTATGTACCAGTTACATACTGGGGTCGATCTAATCGACTGGCCCCCTCCCCAAAATTTTCAGGCCTTGTACCTAGAGTAGAACAGAATATATATTTTAATAAAAGAGATATTCATGCACACATGCATACAGACAGAGAGACAGACGGACGGACAGCGTTTCTATTTGGAAATGCTAGATTTGATCAACAACGCAATTTATTAGAAATATTTCTCAGGCAGTGAGCCGGTAGAATTGTCAGGAGGCAGACAAATGTTTAGCGGCATTTCGTCCGTCTTCACGTTCTAAGTTCAAACTCCAGCGAAGTCGACTTTGTCTTTCATCCTTTCGGGGTCGATAAAAATAAGTACCAGTTGAGTACTGGGGTCGGTGTAATTGACTTACCACACCCCACCCGAACTTTCTAGCTTTGTGGTAACATTTGAAATCATTATTAGAAATATTTCTGAGGCGATGAGCTGGCGAAATCGTTAGCAAACCGGACAAAATGCTAGACGGCGTTTCGTCCGTCTTTGTGTATAAAGTTCAAATTCTACCGAGGTCGATCTTGCGTTTCATCCTTTTATGAGTCGATGAAATAGGTACCAGTAGAACCCTGCGGTCGATGTAAACGACTCCCCTCAAAAACCAGGTCTTGTGCCAAAAGATTAGAAAGAATTAGTTAAATTATATAAGCTAAATATTCTTGAATAGTTGCTCTGAGTTTCACGCTACCAATTATCCAAACAACCGAAAGAAGAAGTAAAAAAATAGATACGCACAAATATTCATAAAAATAAAAAGATGTGATTAATTATCGAAATTTTATTGGTCTTTCTTCCCACACAAACACACGCAGAAAAAATATTCGAAAATATGTCACCCATTCATCTATTCAGTTGTCATACGCAGAGCATGTGATGCTTGTATTTTGTCACGTGCAAACGCACGAGAAATATAATTATTGAGCTTAATAATTGTAAAATGAGAAGCAGAATGTTAATTAGCGTCTGACAAAAATTAAGAGTCTCCTCTTTCACCAATTTCCTTCCGATCTGATTCTTGTAATTTAATTTAAAGTACACAGGATTTTAGATGTACTCCGAGTATTACTTATTCACTTAAGCCTTTGGACCATAGGCCATCGACGACCTTTCTTCACTGCCCTCGATTCTGAACTGTCTTAAGGCCTTTCTCTCACAGGATCTGTTGATTCTGAATTGTCATTCATGCTTTTGCAACTCTTCTTTTTTCCTAATTAAACCCTCCATATTAGTCAAGCCTCAATCTTTTGACCTGTCCAACAAGGGAGGAGTCCCTACAAAGATCTTGTACTCCACTGGCACAGCTCTCAGCCCCAACATCGCGACAAGGATGAACTCAGAACTTTAAGTCAAAAGAAATGCCGGTTAAGGAATTTTCCTGGCAGGGTAACGCTTCGGCCAGCTTACCACCTTCAGATTAGCGCCAAAACCTGAATGACTTAATCGGACCCTTAAACTGGACTCCGAGTATTGAACTAGCCTTAAACAGGTTGTCGTCTCATGAAAGTCAAAAGCAGAGCAGGGTAATACTATAAGATTGGTTTCACATTTTGCCACAAGGCCAGCAATTTTGTGAGTGTGAGGTAAATTGATCACATCGACTCAATTTTATCAATTCTGAAAAGATGAAAAGTAAAGTCGACCTCAGCGAAATTTGAACTCAGAACTTTAAGTCAGAAAAAATGCCGGTTAAGGAATTTGGATCTATTTTAAAACGGGGGCCACATTTTTCATTAATGTTTTACGTTGTGTTTTTGGTACGGAAAGACTTTCAAACTTCGTATACTTATCTATTTTGTGTTATAGAACAGAAAAAAATGTTTGTATTCGAATTTATTTCATGTAAAAAATTGTCTTATTTCGATAATTTCTACTAATCACTGACGTCTATTCAGTTGAAAACAGTTAGCGCTGTAACGGTGTATATCGTATTAATCCCCTAACCCTAACCCTAACTCTAGAATCCGAACTCTAAAATTGTTACACACATAGATACGCACAGCGTAATTTATTATATAAACAATATATGCGTATAAATTACGATTAAACCGGATGAAATATGTCACAGGGAATAACATTTTTATGACCGCCCAGCAGTAACTCTATTGAGCTGAATAGACGTCAGTGATTGGTTGAAATTACAGAAATACGACAACTTTAACATGGAATAACTTGCGATGTACGTTTTTTTGTTAAGAAGACTAAGAGTAAAAGATGTTTTATATGACACATTCTACCAGTGTTCCAAGTTTCAAAGTGTTTCGTTAGTGTTTCGTTAAGAAAATACTGGTGCCCCCGTTTTGAAATAGATCCGGTAAATCGATCACATAAACTCAATTTTATCAATTCTGAAAAGATGAAAAGTAAAATCGACCTCAGCGAAATTTGAACTCAGAACTTTAATTCAGAAAAAATGCCGGTTAAAGAATTTTCCTGGCGCGGTAACGCTTCAGCCAGCTTACCACCTTAAGATTAGCGCCAAAAGCTGAATGACTTAATCGGAACTCATAGTTTGCACGCATTCAGTTTAAGATTAGCGGATCTCGGTTGTACACTGAGTACTGGATCAACCTTTACAACTCGGTCGTTCATACAAGTTGAATGGAGTATAGTTATACAGATAATAATATAACAATTATCGCATAACTCTTAGACTGGGTCACTTACTACTCGGTTAATAACGACACAATACTAGAACGACGGGAACGTCAGAATACATGCTGGGTAATTTACTCGTTAGCTTTCTCTTCCAAAATGTCTGCATTGTTTATAACCTCTCTCTCTCTCTCTCTCTCTCTCTCTCTCTCTCTCTCTCTCTCTCTCTCTCTCGCTCGCTCGCTCTCTCTCTGTCCTGGTATTTCCTGACTCATAAAATAAATCAGCATTTGCACGACTGTGAATTGTATTGTTCGCGTTCGTATCGAGAATTCACCCAAATTCTCTTCTCAAATCCTAAGATTTCCAGCTTTCTTTCGTTTTAACCTACAATAACGTCAAATTCGATCATATGGAATCACACGGATG